>NC_143034.1:7730000-7792500 GCF_057628025.1 Oncorhynchus mykiss
AAAAAAAAAATCCCCGTGTCATCTAACTTACTCAGCCACGACTCTAGGCTCTCTCCGCCACTGTCTCCGGTCGCCATGGCCTTTGCTGTCGCCTTCTCCCCGGTACTCCGTGACTTCTCAAAACTTCACACCGTCCTCTTAGCGAGCGGAAAGAAGTGTCAACTCGTCTAGAGAGACCAGCCAACAGCCGCGACATGTGACTCGAGTTGTGCTTAGTCAGAAGTTACGACGTTCCAAATGGTACCCTATTCCTAGTACGCTCACTTTAACCAGATCCTTACGGTTAAAAATAGTGCACTATAAAACGAAAAGGGTGTAATTTGGAATGTGAGTCGCATACCAGTTATATTACAACTTCTCCGCGGCTGAGCCACGTCCCTATGCTATGCAACGTAAACACATATTTTTCCACAAGCAGGTTTCTGAAAAGATGTCACAACTTTTCCTTGGTGGTTTATGAGTTTGAGTTATAATACAAATGTATTTATTTTATTTACCCTTTATTTGATCAGGGAGTCATACTGAGACCAATGTCTCTTTTACAGATGAGCCTTGAATTAGATCAATTCCAGAAAACCAATATAAATACCCGAATACAAGATGAAAGAATAACCTCATAAAACAAACACGTTCATCAGTAATAATGTCCTCAATCAGCTTTCTGAACCTAGAGACACCAGAACAAACACGTTCATCAGTAATAATGTCCTCAAATCAGCTTTCTGAATTGACCTAGAGACACCAGAACAAAGATTTAACAACATTTTGAAGACTGTTCCACAAATAAGGTGCAAGAAGACTAAAAGCTGATGTACCGAACTCAGTAGAGACCAAAGGAGTTTCCAGAGTTAACCATCCCTGAGACCGGATGTGGTAAACAGGTTAGCTACGGTGAGACTTTTTGTAAAAGGGCTTTATAAATTAAAACACACCAACTTACCATATACCTAACATAACTTTCATTCTATCCTTTTTTAAAAATGTATTTTTAACCTTTATTTAACAAGGCAGTTAAGAACAAATTCTTATTTACAATAATGGCCTTGTTCAGGGGCAGAACGACAGATTTTTACCTTGTCAGCTCTGGGATTCGATCTAGCAACCATTTCAGTCACCGTACTCTAACCACTAGGCAACCTGCCGCCCCTACACTCTAACCACTAGGCTACCTGTCGCCCCTACACTCTAACCACTAGGCTACCTGCCGTCCCTACACTCTGACCACTAGGCTACCTGCCGCCCCTACACTTTAACCACTAGGCTACCTGCCGCCTCTACACTCTAACCACTAGGCTACCCTGCCGCCCCAAAATGGACAGAGTTCCCACTGAAGACATAAGAGCACAGATCATTAGTAGAAACTGTTTTATTGCAAACATTTCCAGTTCAACTTGACTGAATGTCCTTTACAAGTCCAGTGTGATTGAGATCATATGCAGTCCAGGAATATTGTTAGGATCAGATAACCAGTCCTCAGTGTTGCTGTGTTAGAACCAGATAACCAGTTAGAATAATGAACCAGGGTCATATTCATTATGGCACAACGTAGCGAAACGTTTTGCGGCATAGGGTCTTGGACAACAGTAGTGCACTGTATGGGGAATAGGGTGCCCTGCAGCCACAATGTTCAGTGCTGCTGTAGAACTCTGTTGAAGCGATGTGTGATCTCACTGGGCCCCAACGATACCATCATCTCCGCTACACTGGGGCCTTGCTGCAGAGAGACACAGAGAGAGAGAGAGAGACAGAGAGGGAGAGACAGAGAGGGAGAGACAGAGAGGGAGAGACAGAGAGGGAGAGAGACAGACACATAGAGAGAAAGAGAGAGACAGAGGGAGAGAGAGAGAGAGAGAGAGGGAGAGAGACAGAGAGACAGAGGGAGGGAGAGAGACAGAGAGAGAGAGAGAGAGAGACAGAGGGAGAGAGAGAGAGAGACACAGAGGGAGAGAGAGAGAGAGACACAGAGGGAGAGAGAGAGAGAGACACAGAGGGAGAGAGAGAGACACACAGAGGGAGAGAGAGAGACACACAGAGGGAGAGAGAGAGACACACAGAGGGAGAGAGAGAGACACACAGAGGGAGAGAGAGAGACACACAGAGGGAGAGAGAGACACACAGAGGGAGAGAGAGACACATAGAGGGAGAGAGAGAGACAGAAGGAGAGAGACAGAAGGAGAGAGAGAGAGCGCGAGACAGAGAGGGAGGGAGAGAGGGAGACAGAGAAAGAGAGGGAGGGAGAGAGGGAGACAGAGAAAGAGAGGGAGGGAGACAGAGAGGGAGGGAGGGAGAGAGACAGAGAGAGAGGGAGATGGATGAGGAAGAAGAAACATCCTTTTTAAGAGCTGTGACAATCATGTTGCAATCATTTGACAGGACAGCAACTCAAACAACTTCTGTTTTTTTTATCCACACTGTCATTGTGGTGCTTTCTTTTTCGCCGTCTCTCTCCTACCTGTAGTCCGAGGGCCAGTCTCTCTCCTACCTGTAGTCCGAGGGCCAGTCTCTCTCCTACCTGTAGTCTGAGGGCCAGTCTCTCTCCCTTCCCCCTTTCTCTCTCTCCTACCTGTAGTCCGCTGAGGGCCAGTCTCTCTCCTACCTGTAGTCCGCTGAGGGCCAGTCTCTCTCCTACCTGTAGTCCGCTGAGGGCCAGTCGTATAATCTTCATAACGTCTCTGTATTTAGTGTTGCTGGTCTTCTTAGCCAGAGTCTTCAGTTCTACACTGAGCTGGTCGACTGTCAGTTCCTCACCTCCTTTCAGACCTTCCATCAACCTACACAGAGACGGACACGGGACACGGGACACGGGACAGACCTGTTAATAGTACACGGTAGTAAACATGTTTCACACGACAGGGTAGCCTAGTGGTTAGAGTGTAGAGGTGGCAGGGTAGCCTAGTGGTTAGAGTGTAGAGGCGGCAGGGTAGCCTAGTGGTTAGAGTGTAGAGGCGGCAGGGTAGCCTAGTGGTTAGAGTGTAGAGGCGGCAGGGTAGCCTAGTGGTTAGAGTGTAGAGGTGGCAGGGTAGCCTAGTGGTTAGAGTGTAGAGGCGGCAGGGTAGCCTAGTGGTTAGAGTGTAGAGGTGGCAGGGTAGCCTAGTGGTTAGAGTGTAGAGGCGGCAGGGTAGTCTAGTGGTTAGAGTGTAGAGGCGGCAGGGTAGCCTAGTGGTTAGAGTGTAGAGGCGGCAGGGTAGCCTAGTGGTTAGAGTGTAGAGGTGGCAGGGTAGCCTAGTGGTTAGAGTGTAGAGGCGGCAGGGTAGCCTAGTGGTTAGAGTGTAGAGGCGGCAGGGTAGCCTAGTGGTTAGAGTGTAGAGGCGGCAGGGTAGCCTAGTGGTTAGAGTGTAGAGGCGGCAGGTAGCCTAGTGGTTAGAGTGTAGAGGCGGCAGGTAGCCTAGTGGTTAGAGTGTAGAGGCGGCAGGGTAGCCTAGTGGTTAGAGTGTAGAGGTGGCAGGGTAGCCTAGTGGTTAGAGTGTAGAGGCGGCAGGGTAGCCTAGTGGTTAGAGTGTAGAGGTGGCAGGGTAGCCTAGTGGTTAGAGTGTAGAGGCGGCAGGGTAGTCTAGTGGTTAGAGTGTAGAGGCGGCAGGGTAGCCTAGTGGTTAGAGTGTAGAGGCGGCAGGGTAGCCTAGTGGTTAGAGTGTAGAGGCGGCAGGGTAGCCTAGTGGTTAGAGTGTAGAGGCGGCAGGGTAGCCTAGTGGTTAGAGTGTAGAGGCGGCAGGGTAGCCTAGTGGTTAGAGTGTAGAGGCGGCAGGGTAGCCTAGTGGTTAGAGTGTAGAGGCGGCAGGTAGCCTAGTGGTTAGAGTGTAGAGGCGGCAGGTAGCCTAGTGGTTAGAGTGTAGAGGCGGCAGGGTAGCCTAGTGGTTAGAGTGTAGAGGCGGCAGGTAGCCTAGTGGTTAGAGTGTAGAGGCGGCAGGGTAGCCTAGTGGTTAGAGTGTAGAGGCGGCAGGGTAGCCTAGTGGTTAGAGTGTAGAGGCGGCAGGGTAGCCTAGTGGTTAGAGTGTAGAGGCGGCAGGGTAGCCTAGTGGTTAGAGTGTAGAGGCGGCAGGGTAGCCTAGTGGTTAGAGTGTAGAGGCGGCAGGGTAGCCTAGTGGTTAGAGTGTAGAGGCGGCAAGGTAGCCTAGTGGTTAGAGTGTAGAGGCGGCAGGGTAGCCTAGTGGTTAGAGTGTAGAGGCGGCAGGGTAGCCTAGTGGTTAGAGTGTAGAGGCGGCAGGGTAGCCTAGTGGTTGGAGTGTAGAGGCGGCAGGGTAGCCTAGTGGTTAGAGTGTAGAGGCGGCAGGGTAGCCTAGTGGTTAGAGTGTAGAGGCGGCAGGGTAGCCTAGTGGTTAGAGTGCAGAGGTGGCAGGGTAGCCTAGTGGTTAGAGTGTAGAGGCGGCAGGGTAGCCTAGTGGTTAGAGTGTAGAGGCGGCAAGGTAGCCTAGTGGTTAGAGTGTAGAGGCGGCAGGGTAGCCTAGTGGTTAGAGTGTAGAGGCGGCAGGGTAGCCTAGTGGTTAGAGTGTAGAGATGGCAGGGTAGCCTAGTGGTTAGAGTGTAGAGGCGGCAAGGTAGCCTAGTGGTTAGAGTGTAGAGGCGGCAGGGTAGCCTAGTGGTTAGAGTGTAGAGGCGGCAGGGTAGCCTAGTGGTTAGAGTGTAGAGGCGGCAGGGTAGCCTAGTGGTTAGAGTGTAGAGGCGGCAGGGTAGCCTAGTGGTTAGAGTGTAGAGGCGGCAGGGTAGCCTAGTGGTTAGAGTGTAGAGGTGGCAGGGTAGCCTAGTGGTTAGAGCGTTGGACTAGTAACCGAAAGGTTGCAAGATCGAATCCCCGAGCTGACAAAGTACAAATCTGTCGTTCTGTGTTCCTAGTGTAACAGTACAGGTTTTGACCGTCCCTCGCCCATACCCGGGCGCGAACCAGGGACCTTCTGCACACATCAAACAACTGACACCTACGAAGCGTCGTTACCTATCGCTCCACAAAAGCCGGAACGGGGAACTACTACTTCAAGGTCTCAGAGCAAGTGACGTCACTGATTGAAACGCTATTTAGCGCCCACGCTAACTAAGCTAGCCGTTTCACATCCGTTACACTAGGACGTCATTGAAAATAAGAATTTGTTCTTAACTGACTTGCCTAGTTAAATAAAAGGTAAAAAATATATTTTTTTAAGTTAAAAATTGACTACATGGCTACATTGCTAGGGAACTAGTAGTAGTTTTAGTTAACAGTTAGTAGTAGTAGTTATGGTATGAACCAGAGTAGTCCTGTTAGTCCTGTTAGTCTATAGTAGTTATGGTATGAACCAGAGTAGTCCTGTTAGTCTGTAGTAGTTATGGTATGAACCAGAGTAGTCCTGTTAGTCTATAGTAGTTATGGTATGAACCAGAGTAGTCCTGTTAGTCCTGTTAGTCTGTAGTAGTTATGGTATGAACCAGAGTAGTCCTGTTAGTCTATAGTAGTTATGGTATGAACCAGATTAGTCCTGTTAGTCTATAGTAGTTATGGTATGAACCAGAGTAGTCCTGTTAGTCTGTAGTAGTTATGGTATGAACCAGAGTAGTCCTGTTAGTCTGTAGTAGTTATGGTATGAACCAGAGTAGTCCTGTTAGTCTGTAGTAGTTATGGTATGAACCAGAGTAGTCCTGTTAGTCTGTAGTAGTTATGGTATGAACCAGAGTAGTCCTGTTAGTCTGTAGTAGTTATGGTATGAACCAGAGTAGTCCTGTTAGTCTGTAGTAGTTATGGTATGAACCAGAGTAGTCCTGTTAGTCCTGTTAGTCTATAGTAGTTATGGTATGAACCAGGGTACTCCTGTTAGTCTGTAGTAGTTATGGTATGAACCAGAGTAGTCCTGTTAGTCTATAGTAGTTATGGTATGAACCAGAGTAGTCCTGTTAGTCTGTAGTAGTTATGGTATGAACCAGAGTAGTCCTGTTAGTCTATAGTAGTTATGGTATGAACCAGATTAGTCCTGTTAGTCTATAGTAGTTATGGTATGAACCAGAGTAGTCCTGTTAGTCCTGTTAGTCTATAGTAGTTATGGTATGAACCAGAGTAGTCCTGTTAGTCCTGTTAGTCTATAGTAGTTATGGTATGAACCAGAGTAGTCCTGTTAGTCCTGTTAGTCTGTAGTAGTTATGGTATGAACCAGAGTAGTCCTGTTAGTCTGTAGTAGTTATGGTATGAACCAGAGTAGTCCTGTTAGTCTATAGTAGTTATGGTATGAACCAGAGTAGTCCTGTTAGTCTATAGTAGTTATGGTATGAACCAGAGTAGTCCTGTTAGTCTGTAGTAGTTATGGTATGAACCAGAGTAGTCCTGTTAGTCTGTAGTAGTTATGGTATGAACCAGAGTAGTCCTGTTAGTCTGTAGTAGTTATGGTATGAACCAGAGTAGTCCTGTTAGTCTGTAGTAGTTATGGTATGAACCAGAGTAGTCCTGTTAGTCTGTAGTAGTTATGGTATGAACCAGAGTAGTCCTGTTAGTCTGTAGTAGTTATGGTATGAACCAGAGTAGTCCTGTTAGTCTGTAGTAGTTATGGTATGAACCAGAGTAGTCCTGTTAGTCTGTAGTAGTTATGGTATGAACCAGAGTAGTCCTGTTAGTCTATAGCAGTTATGATATGAACCAGAGTAGTCCTGTTAGTCTATAGTAGTTATGGTAGTTATGGTATGAACCAGAGTAGTCCTGTTAGTCTGTAGTAGTTATGATATGAACCAGAGTAGTCCTGTTAGTCTGTAGTAGTGATGAACCAGAGTAGTTATGTTAGTCTGTAGTAGTGATGGTATCGTACCGTACGACCAGAGTAGTCCTGTTAGTCTGTAGTAGTGATGGTATCGTACCGTATGACCAGAGTAGTCCTGTTAGTCTGTAGTAGTGATGGTATGAACCAGAGTAGTCCTGTTAGTCTATAGTAGTTATGGTATGAACCAGAGTAGTCCTGTTAGTCTGTAGTAGTGATGGTATCGTACCGTATGACCAGAGTAGCGATGTGTTGTGTCTCTGAGCTGAGTGCTGTCATCTGTTGGTCAGAGAAAGAAGGTCGAACCCAAAGGTAGGAATACTCTGAGGACACCAGGTCAGACACAGAGGAGATATGACCCTGAGACAGAGAGAGAGAGAGAGGAGAGAAAAGGAGAGAGAATTAGACAGAGGAGGAGGGTGGAACGCAAAGGTAGAAATACTCTGGAGCTACCAGCTGAGACAGAGAGAAGATATGTGAGTGAGACGGAAAGAGAGAGAGAGAGATGGTTACCTCCAGACAGACAGGCTCCACATTCTGCACTGGGCTGTGATATTCTCAAACTGGGAAAGTTGGAAGGCCAGAAAGATGAAGGGATCGTTTTTCAGCTGGTGCGAAGACCGACACAACAGCCGATGCCCCGTTACCTTGGTTACATCCAGTTACCTTGCACGCTGGTGTAGAACCCATGTGATGAGGTCATAGTTACCTTGCGCAGGTGTAGAACCCGTGTGATGTAATCGGGTTGCAGAACATCCTGATCCTGGACCTGTGTCCCGTACACTTCCTGGATCCGCACCTGCAGATCCCTCACCAGCCAATCGCGTTGCACCGCGTCATCGATACGCTGCTGCAGGTGGATTCTGGGAGAACACAGTGTGGATTATCACTGAGATTACTAAGGACTGGTCTAGAGTGAGTTGTTAAGATAAGGGTGGTTAGGAGAAGAATTGAGAAAGCTGATCCTAGACCATTATGTGCTAGAACCAGGGGTGGGCGATGCCAGGCAGGACTCAGGGGTCTGATTGGGGTCACACCTTCTCTCCATCTGATTAACCAAACTGCATTCTAAACTGAAGATCATGACTAGGTGATTATTGGAGTCATTTATCATGACTAGGTGATTAGAGGAGTCATTTATCATGACTAGGTGATTAGAGGAGTCATTTATCATGACTAGGTGATTAGAGGAGTCATTTATCATGACTAGGTGATTAGAGGAGTCATTTATCATGACTAGGTGATTATTGGAGTCATTTATCATGACTAGGTGATTAGAGGAGTCATTTATCATGACTAGGTGATTAGAGGAGTCATTTATCATGACTAGGTGATTAGAGGAGTCATTTATCATGACTAGGTGATTATTGGAGTCATTTATCATGACTAGGTGATTATTGGAGTCATTTATCATGACTAGGTGATTAGAGGAGTCATTTATCATGACTAGGTGATTAGAGGAGTCATTTATCATGACTAGGTGATTATTGGAGTCATTTATCATGACTAGGTGATTAGAGGAGTCATTTATCATGACTAGGTGATTAGAGGAGTCATTTATCATGACTAGGTGATTAGAGGAGTCATTTATCATGACTAGGTGATTAGAGGAGTCATTTATCATGACTGAATGGGGGCAGGTCAGCAGACACAATATACAGGCAGAAATACAGTGCAACAGCACCACCTGTTGCCAGGGTAACAGTCTCTTAGCTAACGTTCCACTCCCTGCGCTCCGCTCCGCTCCCTGCGCTCCGCTCCCTGCACTCCGCTCCCTGCACTCCGCTCCCTGCACTCCGCTCCCTGCACTCCGCTCCCTGCACTCCGCTCCCTGCACTCCGCTCCCTGCACTCCGCTCCCTGCACTCCGCTCCCTGCACTCCGCTCCCTGCACTCCGCTCCCTGCACTCCGCTCCCTGCACTCCGCTCCCTGCACTCCACACCCTGTGCCAAAGAGACAGGACGTTCTGCCATCTTCAACTCTGAAGGTTCTATCATTAATGAGCTTGAGGAGCAAAGAGGAGTTGATCCTGATTCGATTATCCCTCGCAGCTATCCTCCAATCACAACGATTTAGGCAACTATTGGAACTATCACTGTTTAATCTCCACTGAAAGTGTTGCTATCCGGTTGCTAAGCAACCATTTTTTGGGGGGGGGGGGGGGGGGGGGGGGGTTCAGCCAGGTAAAACCAGTGTGTTGACAGCGTGAAAAGTTGCAAGTCTAAATTTGCAGAGTAAATACGTACTGTAATTCCAACCACAAAACGTCTTAGGCCTTGATTTTAAGAATTGAAATAAGCAACAGCTTGCCTAGCTAACAGCTAAATGTTGGTTTTTTGATTTAGTAATATAATTATAATTATATTTGAGGCTCCACATGTCGACATGTAAAATATTCATGTTATTTTCAAACAACCAATGAGCAACTCTGCCGTAAACCATCTGCATATTGAACGTTGAGATCGCCAGAGACCCAGTCTCTATGGCAATGACAAGGAGTGGCATGTTAACTAAAGAGACTGGTGCTCAGACTATCCACAGCTCTGTGTCAGACTACACTACCTGGTGGCTGAGTTAAGAGCCCCAGAGCAACAGGGACAAACCTACTATGGCTTCCACCCTTGAACTAAACTCAACCTTGAGGTTTGACGGCAGCCAGCCTACAGAACCCATGGAGGGAGGGGAGAGATGGACACACAGAGACAGACAGGTAGTGTACTTGTTAAACTCAGGTAGTGGGTCCAGGTCTAGCAGGGCAGAGACAGACAGACAGGTAGTGTACTTGTTAAACTCAGGTAGTGTGTCCAGGTCTAGCAGGGCAGAGACAGACAGACAGGTAGTGTACTTGTTAAACTCAGGTAGTGGGTCCAGGTCTAGCAGGGCAGAGACAGACAGACAGGTAGTGTACTTGTTAAACTCAGGTAGTGTGTCCAGGTCTAGCAGGGCAGAGACAGACAGACAGGTAGTGTACTTGTTAAACTCAGGGAGTGGGTCCAGGTCTAGCAGGGAGGGGAGAGATGGACACACAGAGACAGACAGACAGGTAGTGTACTTGTTAAACTCAGGTAGTGGGTCCAGGTCTAGCAGGGAGGGGAGAGATGGACACACAGAGACAGACAGACAGGTAGTGTACTTGTTAAACTCAGGTAGTGCGTCCAGGTCTAGCATGGAGGGGAGAGATGGACACACAGAGACAGACAGGTAGTGTACTTGTTGAACTCAGGTAGTGTGTCCAGGTCTAGCAGGGAGGGGAGAGATGGACACACAGAGAGAGACAGGTAGCGTACTTGTTAAACTCAGGTAGTGGGTCCAGGTCTAGCAGGGCAGAGACAGACAGACAGGTAGTGTACTTGTTAAACTCAGGTAGTGTGTCCAGGTCTAGCAGGGCAGAGACAGACAGACAGGTAGTGTACTTGTTAAACTCAGGTAGTTTGTCCAGGTCTAGCAGGGAGGGGAGAGATGGACACACAGAGAGAGACAGACAGGTAGCGTACTTGTTAAACTCAGGTAGTGTGTCCAGGTCTAGCAGGGCAGAGACAGACAGACAGGTAGTGTACTTGTTAAACTCAGGTAGTTTGTCCAGGTCTAGCAGGGAGGGGAGAGATGGACACACAGAGACAGGTAGTGTACTTGTTAAACTCAGGTAGTTTGTCCAGGTCTAGCAGGGAGGGGAGAGATGGACACACAGAGACAGGTAGTGTACTTGTTAAACTCAGGTAGTTTGTCCAGGTCTAGCAGGGAGGAGAGAGATGGACACAGAGACAGGTAGTGTACTTGTTAAACTCAGGTAGTTTGTCCAGGTCTAGCAGGGAGGGGAGAGATGGACACAGAGACAGACAGACAGGTAGTGTACTTGTTAAACTCAGGTAGTTTGTCCAGGTCTAGCAGGGAGGAGAGAGATGGACACAGAGACAGGTAGTGTACTTGTTAAACTCAGGTAGTTTGTCCAGGTCTAGCAGGGCAGAGTGGGTGGTGATCTTGGACGGGTTGAACTCAGCGATCAGTTCCTCCATCTTACGACCGACACGGTTACCTGCAGGATGACAGGGGGACATTCATTTAGGATGCTTCTCAAATGGCACCCTACCACTACTTCTGACCCCTATTCCCTCTATAGTCCACTACTTCTGACCCCTATTCCCTGTATAGTGCACTACTTCTGACCACTATTCCCTGTATAGTGCACTACTTCTCTGTATAAAGATATCCCCCTGCCTCTATCTCTCTCCCCCTCCCTCTCTTACTGTTGAAGCCAGATCCACAGTGTGTGGTGATATCCAGTAGTGCTTCAGGTAGGGCCCCACTCCTCTGGAAACTCTGTATGTAGATATCTCCTTGTCTCTTGGAGAGCTTACTGCCATCTCTGTTGAGGAGGAGAGGAAGGTGTCCGAACACCGGGGGCTTCCAGCCCAGAGCCCTGAAATAACAACAATGACATAACGAGGGGGCTTCCAGCCCAGAGCCCTGGAACAACAACAATAACATAACGAGGGGGCTTCCAGCCCAGAGCCCTGGAATAACAACAATAACATGACCAGGGGCTTCCAGCCCAGAGCCCTGGAATAACAACAATAACATGACCAGGGCCTTCCAGCCCAGAGCCCTGAAATAATAACATAACATAACCAGGGGGCTTCCAGCCCAGAGCCCTGGAATAACAACAATAACATGACCAGGGGGCTTCCAGCCCAGAGCCCTTGAATAACAACAATAACATAACCAGGGGGCTTCCAGCCCAGAGCCCTGGAATAACAACAATAACATGACCAGGGGGCTTCCAGCCCAGAGCCCTGGAATAACAACAATAACATGACCAGGGGGCTTCCAGCCCAGAGCCCTTGAATAACAACAATAACATAACGAGGGGGCTTCCAGCCCAGAGCCCTGGAATAACAACAATAACATAACCAGGGGCTTCCAGCCCAGAGCCCTGAAATAACAACAATAACATAACCAGGGGCTTCCAGCCCAGAGCCCTGGAATAACAACATGACCAGGGGCTTCCAGCCCAGAGCCCTGGAACAACAACAATAACATAACCAGGGGCTTCCAGCCCAGAGCCCTGGAATAACAACAATAACATGACCAGGGGCTTCCAGCCCAGAGCCCTGGAATAACAACAATAACATGACCAGGGGGCTTCCAGCCCAGAGCCCTGAAATAACAACAATAACATGACCAGGGGGCTTCCAGCCCAGAGCCCTGAAATAACAACAATAACATAACCAGGGGGCTTCCAGCCCAGAGCCCTGAAATAACAACAATAACATAACCAGGAGCTTCCAGCCCAGAGCCCTGGAATAACAACAATAACATGACCAGGGGCTTCCAGCCCAGAGCCCTGGAATAACATAACCAGGGGCTTCCAGCCCAGAGCCCTGGAATAACAACAATAACATGACCAGGGGCTTCCAGCCCAGAGCCCTGGAATAACAACAATAACATGACCAGGGGCTTCCAGCCCAGAGCCCTGGAATAACAACAATAACATGACCAGGGGGCTTCCAGCCCAGAGCCCTGGAATAACAACAATAACATGACCAGGGGGCTTCCAGCCCAGAGCCCTGAAATAACAACAATAACATAACCAGGGGCTTCCAGCCCAGAGCCCTGGAATAACAACAATAACATGACCAGGGGCTTCCAGCCCAGAGCCCTGGAATAACAACATAACATAACCAGGGGCTTCCAGCCCAGAGCCCTGAAATAACAACAATAACATAACCAGGAGCTTCCAGCCCAGAGCCCTGGAATAACAACAATAACATGACCAGGGGCTTCCAGCCCAGAGCCCTGGAATAACATAACCAGGGGCTTCCAGCCCAGAGCCCTGGAATAACAACAATAACATGACCAGGGGCTTCCAGCCCAGAGCCCTGGAATAACAACAATAACATGACCAGGGGCTTCCAGCCCAGAGCCCTGGAATAACAACAATAACATAACGAGGGGGCTTCCAGCCCAGAGCCCTGGAATAACAACAATAACATGACCAGGGGCTTCCAGCCCAGAGCCCTGGAATAACAACAATAACATGACCAGGGGGCTTCCAGCCCAGAGCCCTGGAATAACAACAATAACATGACCAGGGGCTTCCAGCCCAGAGCCCTGGAATAACAACAATAACATGACCAGGGGGCTTCCAGCCCAGAGCCCTGAAATAACAACAATAACATGACCAGGGGGCTTCCAGCCCAGAGCCCTGGAATAACAACAATAACATGACCAGGGGCTTCCAGCCCAGAGCCCTGGAATAACAACAATAACATGACCAGGGGCTTCCAGCCCAGAGCCCTGAAATAACAACAATAACATAACCAGGGGGCTTCCAGCCCAGAGCCCTGGAATAACAACAATAACATGACCAGGGGCTTCCAGCCCAGAGCCCTGGAATAACAACAATAACATGACCAGGGGCTTCCAGCCCAGAGCCCTGGAATAACAACAATAACATAACCAGGGGGCTTCCAGCCCAGAGCCCTGGAATAACAACAATAACATGACCAGGGGGCTTCCAGCCCAGAGCCCTGGAACAACAACAATAACATGACCAGGGGCTTCCAGCCCAGGGGCCTGTTGCACAAAAGTAGAATTAAGACATCCGGGATAAATGACTCAGCTGAGCTCAATGAAGCCAAAACATGTGCGTCCAGGCTTAATTGGTTGCACAAAGACCAAGCCAGGATGAGCAGACACGGATTCATTAAGCCAGGTGAAACCAATCCTGGATAGGTGCGCGCTTACGGCTCACTCAAATAGACCCCGCCACAGATCACAGATTAACTGATTTACCATGGCAACTAGAGCCGCGTACTTTTCCCCGTCGGAAGCACAAATCCTCATGGAGGCATACGAGGAGGTAAAAGATATAATTAAGAAGAAAGGCAACACCGCCACAGTGATAAAGCAAAGAGAAAAAGCGTGGCAAAGTATTGCAGACCGCCTGAATGCGTAAGTAGTGCACAATTACACACTCACCGCTCCGCTGAAACATCACAATTACAATTCAAATATTTAATTCACATCTCCAAAAATGCAGTTGTACTGTAATTATGAAACGGTTAATTTTTTTTATTGAAATGCACTGCAGATATGAGTGAAATTGTGTAAAGTAACTCCATCACACTGTATAAAGCTATGATAAAATTTTTGATATTTTTACTGAAAACAAGACAAAAATACCAAGTAATTTTTTGCAGTGTGACTCCATTAAGTGTGTGTGTGTGTGTGTGTGTGTGTGTGTGTGTGTGTGTGTGTGTGTGTAGATTAAACATGAACGGGCCAAAACGGACATGGCAGCAGGTCAAAATCAAATACAAGAACATTCTGCAGAATGGTATGGTCCCTGACTAATATTTAACAAAGCACAAGCATATATTGTACCCAGAAGGTGCCTGCTCACACATTGTCTGTACTGTTTTAGCAGTGAAAAAGAATACCCACAGACAAGGCACGGGTGGTGGGTCACCAAAGGCTGACCTTACCCCAGCAGAGGACATGGCCTTGGAGCTAAATAAAGGCAGGCCCGTCTTAGAGGGGATCCCTGGGGGGAAAGAGACGAGCATAGGTTCCTCCCAAGATGCCACCCGCTTCATTCAAGGTATGTCCTTCCATCTCTACATGGGATACAACCACATTCATATTGAATCAATTTGGACTGTCTGACTTTGGTTTACCTATTGCCTTGCAGTGTCTGGCAGCACTGTGTTCCTGTTAGAGCCACCAGCACAAGCACCAGACGATGCTGATCCAGTGAGTACTCCATCAAAGGCATACTGTAGGCCTGGCATGTCTTGTCTACTAGCTTCAATATGAATCCGATTAAATGTGATAGGGTGAAGGCCCCAGTGCAGCAGCAACAGCACATGATGGAGACGATGATGAGGAGGAGACCATCTCTCTGGATTCCAGAAGGCATGAGGTATCATGTTAAGACTGTGAAAGTACTATTTACTCTACAATGGTGAGGAGTCCTCATCAAAATCAAAAAATCTAATTTCTTTTACAGGACCCAGATGCTATACAGTGGGAAAACCAGCCTGGCAACATAGTGCGTATTAATAAAAGGACACCACATCCTGCCAAATTCCAGCTGCGCTAATTGTATTGTGTTCACAGAGCTCACAAGCTATCAGAAAGTTGTATGGCAACCACCTCCGGTGCCAAATAGAACTGGCAGACATAGACATTCAGTACAAGAAGAAAAAGATGGAAAATCTTGCACTGGAGTTCGAAATAAAAAAGAGGACAATTAGGAAACTGGACCTTGAAATAAAAAAACTTGAGAGGGAGGTGAGATATGCCTTCAATGTACACTGTATGCTAACTGTAACACAAATGTATTAATCATTATTTTTCTTTCCTCCCCCAGCTCCAAGAAGATGACACAGCTCAAAATAAAAATTAGGTATATTCTCGTAAAGTCAAGTGAGCCATGACATATGAGCTCTTATTGTGAGCACACAGGACGGTGGCATCTTTCTAAGGTTTTTTTTATTTTCCCAGCAATCAGTACAACCAAGTCATCGTTATAAGGCATCGCCCTCTTTTGCCCACCCCCCCAGCACCAGGTGTGGCCACTAGCCTATATGAAGGCCCAAAATTGTGTGTTCCTTTCTGCTCTGACAATGGCATGCCCATTCGTGCGAGATGTGGTGGATGAAGAAGCACTTGTGCTGAGGAGAGCCTTCAGGTGAGAAAGGGTCTTCAGGGACCGGTTGGACCCACTGGCCTTCCCTGATGACCATCTATATGAAAGATACAGGTTTTCTGCAGATGGCATCAGGTATCTATGCAGACTACTGGGTCCCAGGATTAAGCACCGCACTGCACGGAGCCATGCACTGAGTGTGGAGCAAATGGTTTGTGTGGCCTTGCGCTTTTTTGCTAGTGGAGCCTTCCTGTACTCAGTGGGGGATGCAGAACAGCTGAACAAGGCCACAATTTGCCACACAATAAGGAGTGTGTGTCTGGCTATCAAAGCATTAGCAGATGTCTTCATCTCCTTCCCTGGCCACAGAAGACTCTGTGACATCAAAGAGGAGTTCTATAGGATTGCAGGTAAGAGGATCTACAAATTACAGGACAACTGTTAACACATAGTAGGATACTCATTACTTTGTGTGACAGGTTTCCCCAATGTCATTGGTGCAGTGGACTGCACACACATAAGGATAAAAGCCCCCTCAGGTGCCCATGAGGCCGATTTTGTGAATAGGAAATCCTTTCACAGCATTAATGTTCAGGTGAACATAACTTTTTGATATTGTCCATTGACGAACACTCTGCATTGCCAGTGATGTGCATTGATTGGTGTAATATTCCTCATCTTATGATTTCAGATGGTCTGCAATGCTGACTGTGTGATCAGCAATGTTGTGGCAAAATGGCCTGGCTCAGTCCATGACTCCAGAATCTTTCGGGCCTCTGAAATCTATCAGTGCCTATCACAAGGTAAGCCACACAACCCCTATTTATAACCATCATGGCTGTGTCAAGAATATCACTGTGTTTATGAGGTAGTAATGATGAGATTTTGTGTTGACAGGTGAATTCTCTGGTGTGTTGCTGGGAGACAGGGGGTATGGCTGCCAGCCTTTTCTCCTGACACCTTTCACAGACCCCCAGGAAGCACAGCAGGCCTACAACCATGCCCATGCCAGGACCAGGGCCAGAGTTGAAATGACCTTTGGCCTCCTGAAGGCACGCTTTCACTGCCTTCACAAATTAAGGGTCAGCCCTGTTAGGGCATGTGATATTACTGTGGCTTGTGCTGTCCTCCACAATGTGGCCTGCCTGAGGAAGGAGAGGGCCCCCAGAGTGCCACCAGCCATGGACTGGGACAATCCGGCAATCTTCCCTGATGACGACAGTGGTCGGCTGCTGAGGGACCAATATGTGTTGAATTATTTTAGTTAGTATGTGTGCTTTCAATTTTGGTTAAATATGTCCTGCGGTGGCAGAGGAATTTGGGTTTTTTTGGGTTCGTTTTTTGACGAATTTGGCCTCTTATGATGTTTGTGCGGTATACTGTGTGTAATACAAGGCTGCAGGGAGGCTACTGCATCCATTCATTTGTCTGTTCAGTTGATGTGTATGGATTTGTCCTGCATTTATTTTAGTGTGCAGACATGCAGGGTGTGTTATACACATTCAAAGGTCTGTATATGTATCATTTTGTATAATATGCTTAGATTCTGTGCTTTCCATCTTGTAGAGTCACTGTGACTTCAGTTTCGAAAGGAGCTGATGGTTTACCTGCTTTGTTTTGTCCTTATTCAATAAAGGAACATAATGTTACACATTGTGTTTTTATATTCATATGGAATGTGTATTTGTTTATATGACAGAGTACTAGGGCCACACTGAAGAAAAAGGATAAAGTCATAAATTTATGAGGCTGGTTCTTTCTGCAGAAAAGCTACATATTGTTTTTACAGTTTTGATACTTATGACAATGTGATACTTAATATTCTGGCACATCAGCATGTCTTTGTTTATGAAACCATACTGAAGTACAATTTCACGAAATGCCCCACATCTGTCATTTTAACAACTGTCCTCCTTTAAAACAACTGGTTACAATATTATGACTTGTGTTTTTTTCCCCTCTGTGGCCCTAATATTCTAGCATTTTATATATAGCCTTATAGTCTATGGGAAACTGTAAATTATCTAATGATAGCAACATCATCTAAAAATCATTTTTTATCCAAAATCATTGAAATTAATGATCACAAACGTTTAAATAACAGTGGGTCTAGTTATATGTGATAACAATGTATAGTGAGCAGTGAAATAACTATTGGTTTCCATTTGTGGTGACTGCTGACTGACATTAGGGATGAGATTAAATAGATCCTGGAATTTAGCCTGGTCTGGAGCAGGCTAGCTCCACAGAATAAATCTCCATGGTAATTTATACCATAACATATCCTCCTGCCCCCTATCCATCTTTAGTGCAACCGGATTACGGATCAATTGAGCCAGGATCACCAAGATATCCTGGCTTAATCCCTTATCCTAGTTTTGTGCAACAGGCCCCAGGGGGCTTCCAGCCCAGAGCCCTGAAATAACAACAATAACATGACCAGGGGGCTTCCAGCCCAGAGCCCTGGAATAACAACAATAACATGACCAGGGGGCTTCCAGCCCAGAGCCCTGGAATAACAACAATAACATAACCAGGGGGCTTCCAGCCCAGAGCCCTGAAATAACAACAATAACATGACCAGGGGCTTCCAGCCCAGAGCCCTGAAATAACAACAATAACATGACCAGGGGCTTCCAGCCCAGAGCCCTGAAATAACAACAATAACATGACCAGGGGCTTCCAGCCCAGAGCCCTGAAATAACAACAATAACATGACCAGGGGCTTCCAGCCCAGAGCCCTGAAATAACAACAATAACATGACCAGGGGCTTCCAGCCCAGAGCCCTGAAATAACAACAATAACATGACCAGGGGCTTCCAGTCCTGGAATAACAACAATAACATGACCAGGGGCTTCCAGCCCAGAGCCCTGAAATAACAACAATAACATGACCAGGGGCTTCCAGCCCAGAGCCCTGAAATAACATAACCAGGGGCTTCCAGCCCAGAGCCCTGAAATAACAACAATAACATGACCAGGGGCTTCCAGCCCAGAGCCCTGGAATAACAATAACATGACCAGGGGCTTCCAGCCCAGAGCCCTGGAATAACAACAATAACATGACCAGGGGCTTCCAGCCCAGAGCCCTGGAATAACAACAATAACATGACCAGGGGGCTTCCAGCCCAGAGCCCTGGAATAACAACAATAACATGACCAGGGGGCTTCCAGCCCAGAGCCCTGGAATAACAACAATAACATGACCAGGGGGCTTCCAGCCCAGAGCCCTGGAATAACAACAATAACATGACCAGGGGGCTTCCAGCCCAGAGCCCTGAAATAACAACAATAACATGACCAGGGGGCTTCCAGCCCAGAGCCCTGGAATAACAATAACATAACCAGGGGCTTCCAGCCCAGAGCCCTGGAATAACAACAATAACATAACCAGGGGGCTTCCAGCCCAGAGCCCTGGAATAACATAACCAGGGGGCTTCCAGCCCAGAGCCCTGGAATAACAATAACATAACCAGGGGCTTCCAGCCCAGAGCCCTGGAATAACAACAATAACATAACCAGGGGCTTCCAGCCCAGAGCCCTGGAATAACAACAATAACATGACCAGGGGCTTCCAGCCCAGAGCCCTGGAATAACAACAATAACATGACCAGGGGGCTTCCAGCCCAGAGCCCTGGAATAACAACAATAACATGACCAGGGGGCTTCCAGCCCAGAGCCCTGAAATAACATAACCAGGGGCTTCCAGCCCAGAGCCCTGGAATAACAACAATAACATGACCAGGGGGCTTCCAGCCCAGAGCCCTGGAATAACAACAATAACATGACCAGGGGGCTTCCAGCCCAGAGCCCTGGAATAACAACAATAACATAACCAGGGGCTTCCAGCCCAGAGCCCTGAAATAACAGCCTAGTGGGAATCCCACCGATGTGTGTGTGTGTGTGTACCTGTACAGCAGCAGGTGTGTGTGTGTGTGTACCTGTACAGCAGCAGGTGTGTGTGTGTGTGTGTGTGTGTGTGTGTACCTGTACAGCAGCAGGTGTGTGTGTGTGTGTGTGTGTGTGTGTGTGTGTACCTGTACAGCAGCAGGTGTGTGTGTGTGTGTGTACCTGTACAGCAGCAGGTGTGTGTGTGTGTGTGTGTGTGTGTGTGTGTGTGTGTGTGTGTGTACCTGTACAGCAGCAGGTGTGTGTGTGTGTGTGTACCTGTACAGCAGCAGGTGTGTGTGTACCTGTACAGCAGCAGGTGTGTGTGTGTGTGTGTGTGTGTGTGTGTGTACCTGTACAGCAGCAGGTGTGTGTGTGTGTGTGTGTGTGTGTACCTGTACAGCAGCAGGTGTGTGTGTGTACCTGTACAGCAGCAGGTGTGTGTGTGTGTGTGTGTGTGTGTGTGTGTGTACCTGTACAGCAGCAGGTGTGTGTGTGTGTGTGTGTGTGTGTGTGTGTGTGTGTGTACCTGTACAGCAGCAGGTGTGTGTGTGTGTGTGTACCTGTACAGCAGCAGGTGTGTGTGTGTGTACCTGTACAGCAGCAGGTGTGTGTGTGTGTACCTGTACAGCAGCAGGTGTGTGTGTGTGTGTACCTGTACAGCAGCAGGTGTGTGTGTGTGTGTGTGTGTGTGTGTGTACCTGTACAGCAGCAGGTGTTTGGAGGTGGAGATGAGCCACTCTGATCCTCTCAGGACGTGGCTGACCTCCATCAGGTGGTCGTCTACTACGTTAGCCAGGTGATAGGTGGGGAAACCATCTGCTTTCAACACGACAGGGTCTCCTTCAACCTGGAGCAGGAGCAGAAACTATTCACCCCCGTTGACTTTTCCCCCACATTTCGTTGTGTTACAGCCTGAATTCAAAATTAAAATGGATATTTTTGTCCGTCACTGGCCAACACACAACATCCCATAATGTCAAAGTGGAATTCTGTTATTCTAAATTTTTTTTACAAATTAATAAATGTCTTGAGTCAATAAGTGTTCAACCCCTTTGTTATGGCAAGACTAAATGAGTTCAGGAGTAAAAATTTGCTTAACAAGTCACATAATAAGTTGCTTGGACTCATTCTGTGTACAATAATAGTGTTTATCATGATTTTTTTGAAGGACTACCTCATCTCTGCACCCCACACATACAATTATCTGTATTTCAGTGAATTTCAAAACACAGATTCAACCACAAAGACCAGGGAGGTTTTCCAATGCCTTGCAAAGAAGGGCACCTATTGGTAGATGGGTGAAACAAAAATTACAAAGCAGATTGAATATCCCTTTGGGAAGAGGAAGATGTTCTCTATCCATCTACTACATTTTCCAGGTGAGGAACCGTCAGATTAACACGGGGTCTCCTTCAACCTGGGATGGGAGGTGGACTTTCAATTATATATGTGTTTTGAAATAAGAAAAGCACTTGCAAATCTGAGGTTACTTGTTGCCGGGGCGTCGGAAATTTTAAAAAATGCCACACTGCTTGCCGGTACAGCTTGTGTTTATCTATCTCACATATCTGCTGGTTTACCTGGGCCACCTCATGACGGTTCCACCCGAAGACCAGGTCGTTGAAGGGTTCTACCCCAGACTCCAGTCGGAACCTGATCACATGGGGGACCTTCTGATCCAGCTTCTCCTCCAGCTGGTCTGGGCGGAGGTGTCTGCACCTGTTGTCATACCTGCAGTAGAGGAATGTTCAGATACGCGTGTGAGCGAGTCTGTCTGTCTATTTAAACATGTCCATGAATGTGCTCCCGAGGAGGCGCAGCGGGTCGAAGGCACTGCATCTCAGTGCTAGAGGCGTCACTACAGACCCTGGTTCGATTCCAGGCTGTATCACAACCCGGCCGTGATTGGGAGTTCCATAGGGCGGGGCGCGCAACTGGCCCAGCGTCGTCCGGATTAGGGTTTGGCCGGGGTAGGCCGTCATTGTAAATAAGAATTTGTTAACTGACTTGCCTAGTTAAATAAAATAAATAAAAGTATGTGTGTGTGTGTGTTTAGTCAACTCACCGCGGTGTCTGTCCGCTGCGTAGGGCCTCTCTCTTCAGTAATTCTAGTCTCTGCTGGCTGCAGAAGCAGTGGTAGGCCTTCCCTGTCTGGACCAGGGAGTCAGCAGCCTGGCTGTACAGGGACAGCCTCTGGGACTGGAGGTAGGGACCGTACTGGCCACCTCCACGGGGACTCTCGTCTGGGGGGATACCTGGGGAGGGTAGGATGGAGATGGACGGTATCCATGTTAGCCCCCCATTATTACATGGGCAAAAAATGCAATTATGACTGGTCGGAGTCCACAGCGTGTTCTAGAATGTAAACAATGCTGTGGAACTGAATGTCTAGAATCTGAATTAGATTCCAAATACTTGGGATGTGTTGGAACACTCACGGGTGCTAACGTCCGTTGTAAAAGTCGTCCAAACTCCTTAATATCTAAATATGTCTCTGTTCCTACCAGACCCCCCCAGCATGAACTCTACAGACTCAGCCACTCCCTACACCAGTCTGTCCTACCAGACCCCCCCAGCATGAACTCTACAGACTCAGCCACTCCCTGCACCAGTCTGCTCTGGTCTGTGTTTAGGTGTGTGTGTGTTATTAAGTCTGTCCTACCAGCCCACTCCAACATATCCTCTATAGACTCTGCAGCTCCCGGCACCAGTCTGCTCTGGTCTGTATCTTCCATACGTAAGATGAAGGTCCCTCCATACTTCTTAGCGTAGATATAGTTGTAGAGAGCTGTACGCAGCCCCCCCAGGTGTAGGAAACCTAGAGAGACACGGGTTAATTATAGTTGTAGAGAGCTGTACGCAGTCCCCCCAGGTGTAGGAAACCTAGAGGTTAATTATAGTTGTAGAGAGCTGTACGCAGCCCCCCCAGGTGTAGGAAACCTAGAGAGACACAGATTAATTATAGTTGTAGAGAGCTGCACGCTGTCCCCCCAGGTGTAGGAAACCTAGAGACACGGGTTAATTATAGTTGTAGAGAGCTGTACGCAGTCCCCCCAGGTGTAGGAAACCTAGAGAGACACGGGTTAATTATAGTTGTAGAGAGCTGTACGCAGTCCCCCCAGGTGTAGGAAACCTAGAGAGACACGGGTTAATTATAGTTGTAGAGAGCTGTACGCAGTCCCCCCAGGTGTAGGAAACCTAGAGGTTAATTATAGTTGTAGAGGGCTGTACGCAGTCCCCCCAGGTGTAGGAAACCTAGAGACACGGGTTAATTATAGTTGTAGAGAGCTGTACGCAGTCCCCCCAGGTGTAGGAAACCTAGAGAGACACGGGTTAATTATAGTTGTAGAGAGCTGTACGCAGTCCCCCCAGGTGTAGGAAACCTAGAGAGACACGGGTTAATTATAGTTGTAGAGAGCTGTACGCAGCCCCCCCAGGTGTAGGAAACCTAGAGAGACACGGGTTAATTATAGTTGTAGAGAGCTGTACGCAGTCCCCCCAGGTGTAGGAAACCTAGAGACACGGGTTAATTATAGTTGTAGAGAGCTGTACGCAGTCCCCCCAGGTGTAGGAAACCTAGAGAGACACGGGTTAATTATAGTTGTAGAGAGCTGTACGCAGTCCCCCCAGGTGTAGGAAACCTAGAGAGACACGGGTTAATTATAGTTGTAGAGAGCTGTACGCAGTCCCCCCAGGTGTAGGAAACCTAGAGGTTAATTATAGTTGTAGAGGGCTGTACGCAGTCCCCCCAGGTGTAGGAAACCTAGAGAGACACGGGTTAATTATAGTTGTAGAGAGCTGTACGCAGTCCCCCCAGGTGTAGGAAACCTAGAGGTTAATTATAGTTGTAGAGAGCTGTACGCAGCCCCCCCAGGTGTAGGAAACCTAGAGGTTAATTATAGTTGTAGAGGGCTGTACGCAGTCCCCCCAGGTGTAGGAAACCTAGAGAGACACGGGTTAATTATAGTTGTAGAGAGCTGTACGCAGTCCCCCCAGGTGTAGGAAACCTAGAGGTTAATTATAGTTGTAGAGGGCTGTACGCAGTCCCCCCAGGTGTAGGAAACCTAGAGAGACACGGGTTAATTATAGTTGTAGAGAGCTGTACGCAGTCCCCCCAGGTGTAGGAAACCTAGAGGTTAATTATAGTTGTAGAGGGCTGTATGCAGTCCCCCCAGGTGTAGGAAACCTAGAGAGACACGGGTTAATTATAGTTGTAGAGAGCTGTACGCAGCCCCCCCAGGTGTAAGAAACCTAGAGAGAAACAGGTTAATTATAGCTAGTTAGTCTACATCACATATGTCAGAGTCAAGGCCCGCGGGCCACATCCGGCCCGCAAGAAGGTTTTTTACGGCCCCTGGGATGATCTTGATTTATTATTAGAACCGGCCCGCAGCAAGCCGGCAGCCCGCAGATCTTTTACACGCACCAATACTACATTTCCCACAATGCAAAGGTGACGCACCGAGCAGTAGGCTGCTTCATTTCAATATTTATTGGCACAGCAGTCGTCAGCATCACAGTAAAATTAACTTTCAGATACCCATCAAAAATGGCAAAACGGAAGGTGGATACTGAGAACCGGGGGTTTCAAACAAGGTGGGAGTCGGAGTATATGTTCACGAAGGTAGCTGGAAAACCTGTGTGTCTTCTGTGTGGAGAAAGTGTGGCGGTACTGAAAGAGTATAATCTGAGACGACATTATGAAACGAAACACGCGGACAAAAACAAGAATATGGACATGGAACAAAGGCTACAAAAGGCAGAGGAATTAAAACGAGGCCTCAAATCTCGACAGGCTCTGTTCAAAAAAGCCAAATCACAAGGCCAGGCTGCTGTCAAGGCCAGTTTTATTTTGGCAGAAGAGATCGCTAAATCAGCCCGGCCATTTACGGAGGGGGATTTCATCAAAAACTGCATGATTAAAGTTTGTGACGAAGTTTGCCCAGAAAAAAGGCAACTCTTTTTAAATGTGAGTCTGAGCAGAAACACCATTGCCGAGAGAGTAGACCAGTTGTCCATCAATCTAAAAGAGCAGCTTGTGAAAAAGGGAAAAGATTTTATTGCATATTCCTTGGCTGTGGATGAGAGCACCGACATTTCTGACATTGCCCAGTTGTCAATTTTCATCCGCGGAGTGGACTCCAGCCTAAGCGTGACAGAGGAGTTTTTGGCTTTACGTCCTATGCATGGCACAACTACGGGGCATGATTTGTATGAAGAGGTGTCAAGATGTGTAAATGAGATGGAGCTGCCTTGGGAAAAACTCGTGGGTTTGACAACCGACGGAGCACCTGCGATGTGTGGACACAGGAGCGGACTGGTGGCGAAGATACGGGAAAAGATGCAAGAGGAAAACGCGACAGGTGAGCTGACAGCTTATCATTGTATCATACACCAGGAAGCGTTGTGCGGTAAAGCCTTGAAAATGGAGCATGTAATGAGCATCATCACGCGCACAGTTAACTTTATCAGAGCCAAAGGTTTGAATCACCGCCAGTTCAAGGCATTTCTGACGGAGTTAGAAACGGAGCATGGTGATTTGCCTTATCACACAGAGGTGCGATGGCTAAGCCAGGGAAAGGTGCTTCAAAGATGTTTCGAGCTTCGTGAGGAGATTTGTCTATTCTTGGACAGCAAAGGGAAAGACACAACACAACTCCGAGACGAAATGTTTCTGTGTGAAATGGCTTTTCTGTGTGACATTACGAGTCATCTGAATGCAATAAACTTGCAGCTGCAGGGTCGGGATCGTGTCATCTCTGATATGTACAGTACAGTGAAGGCATTTAAAACCAAACTGACTCTGTGGGAGACGCAGATGCGGAAAGAAAATTTGAGCCACTTTCCCAGCTGCCAGACCATGAAAGAGAAGCTCTCTACCAGTGCGTTCCCGAGCACACAGTTGGCTGATAAAATAGGTATGCTTACCACTGACTTTCGACGCCGATTTGCTGACTTTGAAGCACAAAAAAGCAGGTTGGAACTGCTCGGTAACCCATTTGCTGTTGACGTGGAAAGCTCACCACCAAACCTCCAAATGGAGTTGATTGACCTCCAATGCAATGATGCACTGAGGGAAAAATATGCGGCAGTGGGTGCTGCGGAGTTTGCCCGTTTCCTCCCCGGCACAATGCCCCAGCTGCGCATCCAGGCTGCTCAAACGTTGTCTATGTTTGGCAGCACATACCTGTGTGAACAACTGTTTTCTTTGATGAACCTGAACAAAACATCACACAGAAGTCGACTTACTGCTGAACACCTCCACTCAATTCTGAGGATTTCTTCAGCTCAGAGCCTTACCCCGAACATTGATGAACTTGTGGAAAAGATGGGACACCACCAAGTATCACCCTCAACCTCAAACAAGTGAACATTACTGTGCAATCACATATTTAGAGTTTTTACTCAGTTCAAGTTTAAAAGTTAAAATTTAATATTTGTTTTCACTGCATGTTACTTCTCCTTAAACAAAGTGTTGTTTTTGATTAATAGATTTTTGCACTTTATTTTTTTGTATTTCAATCCAATTATATTTTAAAAATATTTCAGTTGAGTGGATGATAGAAAATTGCTATTATTGTTTTTTCTTTGAAGTAAATTTAGCCCACTTTTGCTAAAATAGAAAATATAGTCTACTGATGGTGCCTTGAATACCGGTTTCTTTCATTTAATGTTCATGTTATGGGGATATTTATATAAAGGAAATTTGTCTTTTGTGTCTGTTGAAAATTAAAGATTACTGACAGAGCCATAAGAAAATATTGCTTTATTTATCTGATCATATTGTAATATATTTGTTAGGTTTTCAGTAGGTTCAATTAGGTTCACTAGACTATATGCGTCATTTAAAAATGTTTCAATGAACATTCGAACAGTCCGGCCCTCGTCTTGTAGCTGATTTTTTTATTTGGCCCTCCGTCCATTTGACTTTGACACCCCTGGTCTACATGGTGTACCCCCCCCCCCCCCAGGTGTAGGAAACCTAGAGGTTAATTATAGTTAGTTAGTCTACATGGTATTACTACTACTGTACTGCACTACACAAACAGACCGAGGGGTTAATTATAGCTAGTCTGTTGTACAGTAAAGCACAGATAGCTGGTATCCCAAATGGCACCCTAGTCCCTACATAAGTAAGTAGCCTCGTCAGAGCCAAAATGGCACCCTAGTCCCAACATAAGTAAGTAGCCTCGTCAGAGCCAAAATGGCACCCTAGTCCCAACATAAGTAAGAAACCTCGTCAGAGCCAAAATGGCCACTAGGACCGTTGCAGTGTGGCATCACTGTCACAGTAGTGTTATAGCAGGTACAGGTTATAGTCCCTAATCCCTGTAGTGTACTCCTTTTAGCCAAGGCTCAAAACCAACCACCAACCCAAGGGTTGTAGAGCTATACGCACTGTGCAGGCTTTAACCCAGCACTAACACACCTGATTATTCATCCGATTGTTTAGCTATTAACAGGGTTGTAGAGCTATATGCACTGTGCAGGCTTTAACCCAGCACTAACACACCTGATTATTCATCCGATTGTTTAGCTATTAACAGCCTGTCGTGGGTTCAAATCCCAATCAGTCTACACCCCCAAACAAATTCGTTGCATTATTTTACCTGTTGGACTCGGAGCGAACCTCACTCTCACATCCCCATGTTCATGCTGACGACCAACCTCGTCACATTCAGATGAAAAGCATCTCTTCTGCGCGCTCTTCAACCTCATGTATTGTTGCTTTCCGCCGTGTCCACCACTGCGGTTGAAAGTCAATGTGTTCTTCAACAACACTGGGGTATCGAGTATACGGACGCTCCTTCCTGTACTGTATTGGCAACACCGCGCACACGTTTTTACTGGAAGGCATCTGGATGGTGTGCCGCAATGTATAAACGATGACAGGAGCATGATAATAATTAGCTAACTGCCGAAGTTACAAAACAAAGTTATCCATGTGTTCCACTCGCTACAGAGACAGCTAGCTAGCTAGCTACTGAACGCGGAAACGTTTTAGCACCACAAGGAGAGGAGCGTCTTTGTGAGAGGGGGAAAATTGCTCTTACAAATTCCTTCTACCGATGTTTGTTGTTTTAGGATCGATTTGCGTTGTTGATTTAATCGTGTCTGAAGTTGACCGTTAAAACTGTACCCCCGGCTCTCGACACATGCCAATCACGTGACGTCATCACACCACTTCCTGGTTTGCTCTGTTCAAAAATAAAAGTCCGCCCACCGATAAAAGCGCAGTGTGAAAACCTTAATGATGGACCTATTGATACCCAGAACACAAAGAGTGGTCGAATCCGAATCCGGAACGAATTAATATTATTTAGAAAATCGTTTTATGACGCCACACTTTCTGCACATTGTTGTTTAAACAGTTCGCATTATTGACTATAGTATAAGCGTATGTCTAAAGCATCTTAGATAATGGCCTCGATTCAGTTTTTGACCGCAAAAAAAAGGAAACAGGATGGAAAGTGCGAACCTGCAATGTGGTCACTGATTGTCGTTGCCTACGAAGACTCGCGACTAACCTCTGCGTTGTGGGAGATTTGATGAATTGTGTGAGGAAAAAAAACGTACATAAACATCAAACATTGCTTTTCATTGATGACCAGCAGATGTCACTAATGTGGATTGTGTTAAAGCTCAGCGTAATGAACAATCAAAAGGTACAATTTGGTGAAAGCCCCGATGGCTTCAGAAAGCCTCGGTTTCCCATCACTAGAACATCTTACCCTGAGAACCTTTATTAAGAGTAACTAAGGTAGTCGTGAAATGTATACTTTTTCTATTGGTCCGTTTGAATACATGTTTTTGTGTGCTCTGATTGGTTGCAGGTATGACGCCACACCTCCACCGGTTTCCTAGGAAATGGTGGTACATTCAGTAATCTGTAACATTCCTTGCCAGGGGACAGAGAGGAAGCCATGCAGAGACAGTGCTGCTGTCTACAATGGGTGTATATTCAGTATTCACCTTGCCAGAAGACACCGGCCCAACCTTCACGCTTGTTTACACTGCACTGGAGCCGGAATGCAATCATCTCTGCATTAAGACACTGTGGCGCCTGCGCTAGATATGGGACAGAAAACAAACCTCAATGCAGAGTGGGATATGCCACTGTACTCCACATTGTACCTTTATCAACACTGCTCTTATCGAGAAGATTGAAATACTGCCAGTTTTCCCAGAAAACTGCCCTTTTTGTGCTCATGCTGACCCCAGTGCAGCTCAGTGTCTTGTTGTAACCATGATGGCTCTCTGACCCCAGTGCAGCTCAGTGTCTTGATGTAACCACGATTGCTCTCTGACCCCAGTGCAGCTCAGTGTCTTGATGTAACCACGATTGGTCTCTGACCCCAGTGCAGCTCAGTGTCTTGATGTAACCATGATTGCTCTATGACCCCAGTGCAGCTCAGTGTCTTAATGTAACCATGATGGCTCTCTGACCCCAGTGCAGCTCAGTGTCTTGATGTAACCATGATGGCTCTCTGACCCCAGTGCAGCTCAGTGTCTTAATGTAACCATGACGACTCTCTGACCCCAGTGCAGCTCAGTGTCTTAATGTAACCATGACGACTCTCTGACCCCAGTACAGCTCAGTGTCTTAATGTAACCATGACGACTCTCTGACCCCAGTGCAGCTCAGTGTCTTGATGTAACCATGACGGCTCTCTGACCCCAGTGCAGCTCAGTGTCTTGATGTAACCATGACGACTCTCTGACCTCAGTGCAGCTCAGTGTAAACAAGTGTAATGGTAGTGAGCAGACATCTATACATCGACACTATTAAAATAAACATATTTTTCTGTGGTGGCCTATAGAGGACAAACTGGTATTATATCACCACACAATCAACTTGAACTGGTTTGTCTTGATTCATCATTTGAAGCACAGACACACTTCCCGTATGAGAGGAAGTTTCCCATCCAGATCCAACTTGATCTCCCTGGGACATCTTTATTGGTTTTGTTGATCTTTATCATCATGATATCACCAATAACACTTACCATCATCACCAATAACACTGATATAATCAATAACATTTACCATCATCACCAATAACACTGGTATAACCAATACCATTCACCATCATCACCAATAACACTGATATAATCAATAACATTTACCATCATCACCAATAACACTGATATAACCAATAACATTTACCATCATCACCAATAACACTGATATAACCAATACCATTTACCATCATCACCAATAACACTGATATAATCAATAACATTTACCATCATCACCAATAACACTGATATAACCAATACCATTTACCATCATCACCAATAACACGGATATAATCAATAACATTTACCATCATCACCAATAACACTGATATAATCAATAACATTTACCATCATCACTAATAACACTGATATAACCAATACCATTTACCATCATCACCAATAACACTGATATAATCAATAACATTTACCATCATCACCGATAACACTGATATAATCAATAACATTTACCATCATCACCAATAACACTGGTATAACCAATACCATTTACCATCATCACCAATAACACTGATATAATCAATAACATTTACCATCATCACCACAAACACTGATATAATCAATAACATTTACCATCATCACTAATAACACTGATATAACCAATACCATTTACCATCATCACCAATAACACTGATATAATCAATAACATTTACCATCATCACCACAAACACTGATATAACCAATACCATTTACCATCATCACCAATAACATACACCATCATCACCAATAACACTGATATAATCAATAACATTTACCATCATCACCAATAACACTGATATAATCAATAACATTTACCATCATCACCACAAACACTGATATAATCAATAACATTTACCATCATCATAACATACACCATCATCACCAATAACATACACCATCATCACCAATAATATACACCATCATCACCAATAACATACACCATCATCACCAATAACATACACCATCATCACCAATAACATACACCATCATCACCAATAACATACACCATCATCACCAATAACATACACCATCATCACCAATAACATACACCATCATCACCAATAACATACACCATCATCACCAATAACATACACCATCATCACCAATAACATACACCATCATCATAACATACACCATCATCACCAATAACATACACCATCATCATAACATACACCATTATCACCAATAACATACACCATCATCATAACATACACCATTATCACCAATAACATACACCATCATCATAACATACACCATTATCACCAATAACATACACCATCATCATAACATACACCATTATCACCAATAACATTCACACTCACCCAGGCACACACACACTTTATAGCACATAAAACGACATATAAAACTAGGGGGTTCAGGTGTCTGGATACAACAACCGCAGGGCGTTGTCAGTTTAACCATGGATCAGTGTGTTACTGTATTCAAAGGGCAACTGTACACACACACACACACACACACACACACATACACACACACACACACACACACACACACAGACCGAGAGAGAGACACACACACACATACACACACACACACACAGAGACACACTCACACACACAGAGAGACACACACAGACACGCACAGAGAGAGACACGCACACACAGAGACACACCTATAGAGCAGTAATATGCCTCAGGCCCTTATAACTAGAGATCATACACACCCTCTTGTTCATTCACAACATCATCTTGTGTCTTGAGGAAACACAGCCGCTTACTGGTTGACCTGCGTCTCAGGTATCAGTACACCTTCAACAGAGACAGACGGAGGAAGCAACCCAACACGAACACACCTACCGACTGACACGGCTAACACCTTCATCAGGTAAAGCTTTGATTTCTACCTTCATTATAAAAGCCTTTGCGTATTAAAAAACGAGTTGGAGCGGAGAGAGTGTGGAGGTTGGTATAATGACTACTTACAGGTTACATACCCCTGTTATTAGACTGAGACTGAATTCAGAGGTTGTTGTTTTTATTGAGTGTGTAAGTCGTTTTTGTTTGCTGTTTGTTTGTGACAGGTGAACGGTGTCGCGTTTTAGCTACCAAACAACACGCACTTATGAAGTAGGAAGATTAAAGTTATTTCATATATATATATATATATATATATATATATATATATATATATACATTTGTGATATAACATATATATATATATATATATCACAAATTTACTTCTATTTTGTTCTTAACAGATCAACCCTCTTGTTTATTGTTTGTTTGTGAACAGTTCTTTCTTACTTATGAATCACTTCATCAGCACAGTCAACCAGAATCACAGTGCAGGTCTCTCACCTTTCACATGGCGGTGACTCGGAGTAGAACAGGACGTGGTAACAGATACCAGTCAACCAGAATCACAGTGCAGGTCTCTCACCTTTCACATGGCGGTGACTCAGAGTAGAACAGGACGTGGTAACAGATACCAGTCAACCAGAATCACAGTGCAGGTCTCTCACCTTTCACACATGGCGGTGACTCGGAGTAGAACAGGACGTCAAGTGATAACAGATACCAGTCAACCAGAATCACAGTGCAGGTCTCTCACCTTTCACATGGCGGTGACTCAGAGTAGAACAGGACGTGGTAACAGATACCAGTCAACCAGAATCACAGTGCAGGTCTCTCACCTTTCACATGGCGGTGACTCGGAGTAGAACAGGACGTGGTAACAGATACCAGTCAACCAGAATCACAGTGCAGGTCTCTCACCTTTCACATGGCGGTGACTCGGAGTAGAACAGGACGTGGTAACAGATACCAGTCAACCAGAATCACAGTGCAGGTCTCTCACCTTTCACATGGCGGTGACTCAGAGTAGAACAGGACGTGGTAACAGATACCAGTCAACCAGAATCACAGTGCAGGTCTCTCACCTTTCACATGGCGGTGACTCGGAGTAGAACAGGACGTGGTAACAGATACCAGTCAACCAGAATCACAGTGCAGGTCTCTCACCTTTCACATGGCGGTGACTCAGAGTAGAACAGGACGTGGTAACAGATACCAGTCAACCAGAATCACAGTGCAGGTCTCTCACCTTTCACATGGCGGTGACTCAGAGTAGAACAGGACGTCAAGTGGTAACAGATAGCAGTCAACCAGAATCACAGTGCAGGTCTCTCACCTTTCACACATGGCGGTGACTAAGAGTAGAACAGGACGTCAAGAGGAAATATTGAAGTCATTTAAAATAAAATAAATAAATAAAATAGTTTCGAAAAGTTTTTAATGAACATTCATTAGTATTGTGTTGGTGAGGAGGTCTGTTATTACAGTCTATGTTATTATAGTCTATGTTACATCAGTAGTATTGTGTTGGTGAGGAGGTCTGTTATTATAGTCTATGTTATTATAGTCTATGTTATTATAGTCTATGTTACATCAGTAGTATTGTGTTGGTGAGGAGGTCTGTTATTACAGTCTATGTTACATCAGCAGTATTGTGTTGGTGAGGAGGTCTGTTATTACAGTCTATGTTACATCAGTAGTATTGTGTTGGTGAGGAGGTCTGTTATTATAGTCTATGTTACATCAGCAGTATTGTGTTGGTGAGGAGGTCTGTTATTATAGTCTATGTTATTACAGTCTATGTTATTACAGTCTATGTTACATCAGCAGTATTGTGTTGGTGAGGAGGTCTGTTATTATAGTCTATGTTACATCAGTAGTATTGTGTTGGTGAGGAGGTCTGTTATTATAGTCTATGTTATTATAGTCTATGTTATTATAGTCTATGTTATTATAGTCTATGTTATTATAGTCTATGTTATTATAGTCTATGTTATATCAGTAGTATTGTGTTGGTGAGGAGGTCTGTTATTACAGTCTATGTTACATCAGCAGTATTGTGTTGGTGAGGAGGTCTGTTATTATAGTCTATGTTATTACAGTCTATGTTACATCAGCAGTATTGTGTTGGTGAGGAGGTCTGTTATTATAGTCTATGTTATTACAGTCTATGTTATTACAGTCTATGTTATTATAGTCTATGTTACATCAGTAGTATTGTGTTGGTGAGGAGGTCTGTTATTACAGTCTATGTTATTATAGTCTATGTTACATCAGCAGTATTGTGTTGGTGAGGAGGTCTGTTATTATAGTCTATGTTATTACAGTCTATGTTATTATAGTCTATGTTATTATAGTCTATGTTACATCAGCAGTATTGTGTTGGTGAGGAGGTCTGTTATTATAGTCTATGTTATTATAGTCTATGTTATTATAGTCTATGTTATTATAGTCTATGTTACATCAGCAGTATTGTGTTGGTGAGGAGGTCTGTTATTATAGTCTATGTTACATCAGCAGTATTGTGTTGGTGAGGAGGTCTGTTATTACAGTCTATGTTACATCAGCAGTATTGTGTTGGTGAGGAGGTCTGTTATTATAGTCTATGTTATTATAGTCTATGTTATTATAGTCTATGTTACATCAGCAGTATTGTGTTGGTGAGGAGGTCTGTTATTACAGTCTATGTTACATCAGTAGTATTGTGTTGGTGAGGAGGTCTGTTATTACAGTCTATGTTACATCAGCAGTATTGTGTTGGTGAGGAGGTCTGTTATTATAGTCTATGTTATTATAGTCTATGTTACATCAGCAGTATTGTGTTGGTGAGGAGGTCTGTTATTATAGTCTATGTTATTATAGTCTATGTTATTATAGTCTATGTTATTATAGTCTATGTTATTATAGTCTATGTTATTATAGTCTATGTTATTATAGTCTATGTTATTATAGTCTATGTTATTATAGTCTATGTTACATCAGTAGTATTGTGTTGGTGAGGAGGTCTGTTATTATAGTCTATGTTATATCAGCAGTATTGTGTTGGTGAGGAGGTCTGTTATTACAGTCTATGTTATTACAGTCTCTGTTATTATAGTCTATGTTACATCAGTAGTATTGTGTTGGTGAGGAGGTCTGTTATTATAGTCTATGTTACATCAGTAGTATTGTGTTGGTGAGGAGGTCTGTTATGATAGTCTATGTTACATCAGCAGTATTGTGTTGGTGAGGAGGTCTGTTATTATAGTCTATGTTACATCAGCAGTATTGTGTTGGTGAGGAGGTCTGTTATTATAGTCTATGTTACATCAGTAGTATTGTGTTGGTGAGGAGGTCTGTTATTACAGTCTATGTTATTACAGTCTATGTTACATCAGCAGTATTGTGTTGGTGAGGAGGTCTGTTATTATAGTCTATGTTATTACAGTCTATGTTATTACAGTCTATGTTATTATAGTCTATGTTACATCAGTAGTATTGTGTTGGTGAGGAGGTCTGTTATTATAGTCTATGTTATTACAGTCTATGTTATTACAGTCTATGTTATTATAGTCTATGTTACATCAGTAGTATTGTGTTGGTGAGGAGGTCTGTTATTATAGTCTATGTTATTACAGTCTATGTTATTATAGTCTATGTTACATCAGTAGTATTGTGTTGGTGAGGAGGTCTGTTATTATAGTCTATGTTACATCAGTAGTATTGTGTTGGTGAGGAGGTCTGTTATTATAGTCTATGTTATTACAGTCTATGTTATTATAGTCTATGTTACATCAGCAGTATTGTGTTGGTGAGGAGGTCTGTTATGACAGTCTATGTTACATCAGCAGTATTGTGTTGGTGAGGAGGTCTGTTATTATAGTCTATGTTATTAAAGTCTATGTTATTATAGTCTATGTTACATCAGCAGTATTGTGTTGGTGAGGAGGTCTGTTATTACAGTCTATGTTACATCAGCAGTATTGTGTTGGTGAGGAGGTCTGTTATTACAGTCTATGTTATGATAGTCTATGTTACATCAGTAGTATTGTGTTGGTGAGGAGGTCTGTTATGATAGTCTATGTTACATCAGCAGTATTGTGTTGGTGAGGAGGTCTGTTATTATAGTCTATGTTACATCAGTAGTATTGTGTTGGTGAGGAGGTCTGTTATTATAGTCTATGTTACATCAGTAGTATTGTGTTGGTGAGGAGGTCTGTTATTATAGTCTATGTTACATCAGTAGTATTGTGTTGGTGAGGAGGTCTGTTATTACAGTCTATGTTATTACAGTCTATGTTACATCAGCAGTATTGTGTTGGTGAGGAGGTCTGTTATTATAGTCTATGTTATTACAGTCTATGTTATTACAGTCTATGTTATTACAGTCTATGTTATTATAGTCTATGTTACATCAGTAGTATTGTGTTGGTGAGGAGGTCTGTTATTATAGTCTATGTTACATCAGTAGTATTGTGTTGGTGAGGAGGTCTGTTATTATAGTCTATGTTACATCAGTAGTATTGTGTTGGTGAGGAGGTCTGTTATTATAGTCTATGTTACATCAGTAGTATTGTGTTGGTGAGGAGGTCTGTTATTATAGTCTATGTTATTACAGTCTATGTTATTATAGTCTATGTTATTATAGTCTATGTTATTATAGTCTATGTTACATCAGTAGTATTGTGTTGGTGAGGAGGTCTGTTATTATAGTCTATGTTATTACAGTCTATGTTATTATAGTCTATGTTATTATAGTCTATGTTATTATAGTCTATGTTACATCAGTAGTATTGTGTTGGTGAGGAGGTCTGTTATTATAGTCTGTTATTATAGTCTATGTTACATCAGTAGTATTGTGTTGGTGAGGAGGTCTGTTATTATAGTCTATGTTATTACAGTCTATGTTATTATAGTCTATGTTATTATAGTCTATGTTACATCAGCAGTATTGTGTTGGTGAGGAGGTCTGTTATTATAGTCTATGTTACATCAGTAGTATTGTGTTGGTGAGGAGGTCTGTTATTATAGTCTATGTTATTACAGTCTATGTTATTATAGTCTATGTTATTATAGTCTATGTTACATCAGCAGTATTGTGTTGGTGAGGAGGTCTGTTATTATAGTCTATGTTACATCAGTAGTATTGTGTTGGTGAGGAGGTCTGTTATTATAGTCTATGTTATTATAGTCTATGTTATATCAGTAGTATTGTGTTGGTGAGGAGGTCTGTTATTATAGTCTATGTTACATCAGTAGTATTGTGTTGGTGAGGAGGTCTGTTATTATAGTCTATGTTACATCAGTAGTATTGTGTTGGTGAGGAGGTCTGTTATTATAGTCTATGTTATTATAGTCTATGTTACATCAGCAGTATTGTGTTGGTGAGGAGGTCTGTTATTGCAGTCTATGTTATTATAGTCTATGTTACATCAGTAGTATTGTGTTGGTGAGGAGGTCTGTTATTGCAGTCTATGTTATTATAGTCTATGTTACATCAGTAGTATTGTGTTGGTGAGGAGGTCTGTTATTATAGTCTATGTTATTACAGTCTATGTTATTACAGTCTATGTTATTATAGTCTATGTTATATCAGTAGTATTGTGTTGGTGAGGAGGTCTGTTATTATAGTCTATGTTATTATAGTCTATGTTATTATAGTCTATGTTATATCAGTAGTATTGTGTTGGTGAGGAGGTCTGTTATTATAGTCTATGTTACATCAGTAGTATTGTGTTGGTGAGGAGGTCTGTTATTATAGTCTATGTTACATCAGTAGTATTGTGTTGGTGAGGAGGTCTGTTATTATAGTCTATGTTATTATAGTCTATGTTACATCAGTAGTATTGTGTTGGTGAGGAGGTCTGTTATTGCAGTCTATGTTATTATAGTCTATGTTACATCAGTAGTATTGTGTTGGTGAGGAGGTCTGTTATGACAGTCTATGTTATATCAGTAGTATTGTGTTGGTGAGGAGGTCTGTTATTATAGTCTATGTTACATCAGTAGTATTGTGTTGGTGAGGAGGTCTGTTATTATAGTCTATGTTACATCAGTAGTATTGTGTTGGTGAGGAGGTCTGTTATTATAGTCTATGTTACATCAGTAGTATTGTGTTGGTGAGGAGGTCTGTTATTATAGTCTATGTTACATCAGCAGTATTGTGTTGGTGAGGAGGTCTGTTATTATAGTCTATGTTATTATAGTCTATGTTATTATAGTCTATGTTATTATAGTCTATGTTATTATAGTCTATGTTATTATAGTCTATGTTATTATAGTCTATGTTATTATAGTCTATGTTATTATAGTCTATGTTATTATAGTCTATGTTATTATAGTCTATGTTATTATAGTCTATGTTATTATAGTCTATGTTATTATAGTCTATGTTATTATAGTCTATGGTATTATAGTCTATGTTATTATAGTCTATGTTATTATAGTCTATGTTATTATAGTCTATGTTATTATAGTCTATGTTATTATAGTCTATGTTATTATAGTCTATGTTATTATAGTCTATGTTATTATAGTCTATGTTATTATAGTCTATGTTATTATAGTCTATGTTACATCAGTAGTATTGTGTTGGTGAGGAGGTCTGTTATTATAGTCTATGTTACATCAGCAGTATTGTGTTGGTGAGGAGGTCTGTTATTATAGTCTATGTTATTATAGTCTATGTTATTATAGTCTATGTTATTATAGTCTATGTTACATCAGCAGTATTGTGTTGGTGAGGAGGTCTGTTATTATAGTCTATGTTATTATAGTCTATGTTATTATAGTCTATGTTATTATAGTCTATGTTATTATAGTCTATGTTACATCAGCAGTATTGTGTTGGTGAGGAGGTCTGTTATTACAGTCTATGTTACATCAGCAGTATTGTGTTGGTGAGGAGGTCTGTTATTATAGTCTATGTTACATCAGCAGTATTGTGTTGGTGAGGAGGTCTGTTATTATAGTCTATGTTACATCAGCAGTATTGTGTTGGTGAGGAGGTCTGTTATTATAGTCTGTTATTATAGTCTATGTTACATCAGCAGTATTGTGTTGGTGAGGAGGTCTGTTATTATAGTCTATGTTATTACAGTCTATGTTATTATAGTCTATGTTACATCAGCAGTATTGTGTTGGTGAGGAGGTCTGTTATTATAGTCTATGTTATTACAGTCTATGTTATTATAGTCTATGTTACATCAGTAGTATTGTGTTGGTGAGGAGGTCTGTTATTACAGTCTATGTTACATCAGCAGTATTGTGTTGGTGAGGAGGTCTGTTATTATAGTCTATGTTACATCAGCAGTATTGTGTTGGTGAGGAGGTCTGTTATTATAGTCTGTTATTATAGTCTATGTTACATCAGCAGTATTGTGTTGGTGAGGAGGTCTGTTATTATAGTCTATGTTATTACAGTCTATGTTATTATAGTCTATGTTATTATAGTCTATGTTACATCAGCAGTATTGTGTTGGTGAGGAGGTCTGTTATTATAGTCTGTTATTATAGTCTATGTTACATCAGCAGTATTGTGTTGGTGAGGAGGTCTGTTATTATAGTCTATGTTATTACAGTCTATGTTATTATAGTCTATGTTATTATAGTCTATGTTACATCAGCAGTATTGTGTTGGTGAGGAGGTCTGTTATTATAGTCTATGTTACATCAGCAGTATTGTGTTGTTGAGGAGGTCTGTTATGACAGTCTATGTTACATCAGCAGTATTGTGTTGTTGAGGAGGTCTGTTTCTCTGGTAACAGGTAACATCCCAGGTGGGAGTGCCATGGTTCTACCTCTGTGAATAACATGAGTCTCGTTAGTTGGTCAGGTAGAATACTACTGTTTGGTCGGCCCTAAGGAACACCTGTTTATCCACACCTGGCACACAACTAATGTAATATCTCTGAGCAGGCACTGATGGTTAAATATAACTACTGTTCACTGATGGTTATATAGAACTACTGTTCACTGATGGTTAAGTATAACTACTGTTCACTGATGGTTAAATCCACTGATGGTTAAATAGAACTACTGTTCACTGATGGTTAAGTATAACTACTGTTCACTGATGGTTAAATATAACTACTGTTCACTGATGGTTAAATATAACTACTGTTCACTGATGGTTAAATCCACTGATGGTTAAATATAACTACTGTTCACTGATGGTTAAATATAACTACTGTTCACTGATGGTTAAATATAACTACTGTTCACTGATGGTTAAATCCACTGATGGTTAAATATAACTACTGTTCACTGATGGTTAAATATAACTACTGTTCACTGATGGTTAAATCCACTGATGGTTAAATAGAACTACTGTTCACTGATGGTTAAATATAACTACTGTTCACTGATGGTTAAATATAACTACTGTTCACTGATGGTTAAATATAACTACTGTTCACTGATGGTTAAATCCACTGATGGTTATATAGAACTACTGTTCACTGATGGTTAAATATAACTACTGTTCACTGATGGTTAAATATAACTACTGTTCACTGATGGTTAAATAGAACTACTGTTCACTGATGGTTAAATAGAACTACTGTTCACTGATGGTTAAATAGAACTACTGTTCACTGATGGTTAAATAGAACTACTGTTCACTGATGGTTAAATAGAACTACTGTTCACTGATGGTTAAATCCACTGATGGTTATATAGAACTACTGTTCACTGATGGTTAAATATAACTACTGTTCACTGATGGTTAAATAGAACTACTGTTCACTGATGGTTAAATCCACTACTGTTCACTGATGGTTAAATATAACTACTGTTCACTGATGGTTAAATCCACTGATGGTTAAATATAACTACTGTTCACTGATGGTTAAATCCACTGATGGTTAAATATAACTACTGTTCACTGATGGTTAAATATAACTACTGTTCACTGATGGTTAAATATAACTACTGTTCACTGATGGTTAAATATAACTACTGTTCACTGATGGTTAAATCCACTGATGGTTATATAGAACTACTGTTCACTGATGGTTAAATATAACTACTGTTCACTGATGGTTAAATATAACTACTGTTCACTGATGGTTAAATAGAACTACTGTTCACTGATGGTTAAATAGAACTACTGTTCACTGATGGTTAAATAGAACTACTGTTCACTGATGGTTAAATAGAACTACTGTTCACTGATGGTTAAATAGAACTACTGTTCACTGATGGTTAAATAGAACTACTGTTCACTGATGGTTAAATCCACTGATGGTTATATAGAACTACTGTTCACTGATGGTTAAATATAACTACTGTTCACTGATGGTTAAATAGAACTACTGTTCACTGATGGTTAAATCCACTACTGTTCACTGATGGTTAAATAGAACTACTGTTTACTGATGGTTAAATATAACTACTGTTCACTGATGGTTAAATATATAACTACTGTTTACTGATGGTTAAATATAACTACTGTTCACTGATGGTTAAATATAACTACTGTTTACTGATGGTTAAATATAACTACTGTTCACTGATGGTTAAATAGAACTACTGTTCACTGATGGTTAAATAGAACTACTGTTTACTGATGGTTAAATATAACTACTGTTCACTGATGGTTAAATAGAACTACTGTTTACTGATGGTTAAATATAACTACTGTTCACTGATGGTTAAATAGAACTACTGTTCACTGATGGTTAAATAGAACTACTGTTTACTGATGGTTAAATATAACTACTGTTCACTGATGGTTAAATAGAACTACTGTTCACTGATGGTTAAATCCACTACTGTTCACTGATGGTTAAATAGAACTACTGTTCACTGATGGTTAAATCCACTGATGGTTAAATATAACTACTGTTCACTGATGGTTAAATAGAACTACTGTTCACTGATGGTTAAATAGAACTACTGTTCACTGATGGTTAAATATAACTACTGTTCACTGATGGTTAAATCCACTGATGGTTAAATAGAACTACTGTTCACTGATGGTTATATAGAACTACTGTTCACTGATGGTTAAATAGAACTACTGTTCACTGATGGTTAAATAGAACTACTGTTCACTGATGGTTAAATCTACTGATGGTTAAATAGAACTACTGTTCACTGATGGTTAAATCCACTGATGGTTAAATAGAACTACTGTTCACTGATGGTTAAATAGAACTACTGTTCACTGATGGTTAAATCCACTGATGGTTATATAGAACTACTGTTCACTGATGGTTAAATAGAACTACTGTTCACTGATGGTTAAATCCACTGATGGTTAAATCCACTGATGGTTAAATAGAACTACTGTTCACTGATGGTTATATAGAACTACTGTTCACTGATGGTTAAATCCACTGATGGTTAAATCCACTGATGGTTAAATAGAACTACTGTTCACTGATGGTTAAATAGAACTACTGTTCACTGATGGTTATATAGAACTACTGTTCACTGATGGTTAAATCCACTGATGGTTAAATAGAACTACTGTTCACTGATGGTTAAATCCACTACTGTTCACTGATGGTTAAATCCACTGATGGTTAAATATAACTACTGTTCACTGATGGTTATATAGAACTACTGTTCACTGATGGTTATATAGAACTACTGTTCACTGATGGTTAAATAGAACTACTGTTCACTGATGGTTAAATAGAACTACTGTTTACTGATGGTTAAATATAACTACTGTTCACTGATGGTTAAATCCACTGATGGTTAAATCCACTTAGGAGTGGACTTAGTAGAGGACTTGGTAGTGGTCTTGGTAGTGGACTTAGTAGTGGTCTTAGTAGTGGACTTAGGAGTGGACTTAGTAGTGGCTTAGGAGTGGCTTAGGAGTGACTTAGGAGTGGACTTAGGAGTGACTTAGGAGTGGCTTAGGAGTGGACTTAGGAGTGACTTAGTAGGGGTGTTAGGAGTGGGCTTAGGAGTGACTTAGGAGTGGACTTAGTAGTGGTCTTAGTAGTGGACTTAGGAGTGGACAGGAGTGGCTTAGGAGTGGCTTAGGAGTGGACTTAGGAGTGGACTTAGGAGTGACTTAGGAGTGGCTTAGGAGTGGACTTAGGAGTGACTTAGTAGGGGTGTTAGGAGTGGGCTTAAGAGTGGATTTAGGAGTGACTTAGTAGTGGTCTTAGGAGTGGACTTAGGAGTGACTTAGCAGTGGTCTTAGGAGTGGACTTAGGAGTGACTTAGTAGGGGTGTTAAGAGTGGGCTTAGGAGTGACTTAGGAGTGGACTTAGTAGTGGTCTTAGGAGTGGACTTAGTAGTGGTCTTAGGAGTGGGCTTAGGAGTGGACTTAGGAGTGGACTTAGGAGTGACTTAGTAGTGGTGTTAGGAGTGGACTTAGGGGTGGTGTTAGGAGTGGACTTAGGAGTGGACTTAGGAGTGGACTTAGGAGTGACTTAGTAGGTGTGTTAGGAGTGGACTTAGGAGTGACTTAGGGGTGGTCTTAGGAGTGGTCTTAGGAGTGGACTTAGGCCAAACACTTCTAGAAGGTGTATTTGATATTGGACAAACACAGCAGTATGTTTAACTGAAGAGCTGATACAAGAGAGATTCTACAGCCAAACAAAGGAACAGATTGAGCAGCGTCATACACAGCTGACACGCACATTATACAACAGGGCATAGACCTTACACACAACAGGTGACTCATTAAGTTGTTGTGTGTGTGTGTGTGTGTGTGTGTGTGTGTGTGTGTGTGTGTGTGTGTGTGTGTGTGTGTGCGTTGCTCCCAGTGTGAGAGAGAGAGCATAGGGGAAGGGGTGCAACTAGAAAAACTAGATCTGTAACTTCACCTACACAGTTTGTGTTCATCTCTGGCTGGACAGTGGATGTCCTGTGTGTGTGTGTGTGTGTGTGTGTCTCTGTGTGTGTGTGTGTGTGTGTGTGTGTGTGTGTGTGTGTTTGTGTCTCTTTCTTTGTGTGTGTCTCTGTGTGTGTCTCTGTGTGTGTGTGTGTGTGTCTCTGTGTGTGTGTGTCTCTCTCTCTCTGTCTGTGTGTGTATGTGTGTGTGTGTGTGGCTGGATAAGATGTAGTTATTTTAGCTTGATCTTTCTACTACTGTCTGACAGACAGACCACGTCATGCTGTCGGAAAGACGCCATCATTATCCTTTTGTGTTTTAATCTTTCTGTGTGTGTGTGTATGTTCGTGCAGTCATGCGTGTGTGTGTGTAGGCGTTAGGTGCAAGCGAGCAGCATTCTTCTCAGTGAAGCACAGCACCTCACTACTCGGCTACCACCCGGTACTATACCCTGCCCCTCACTACCCGGCTACCACCCGGTACTCTACCCTGCACCTTAGAGACTATCACTACCCAACTACCACCCGGTACTATACCCTGCCCCTCACTACCCGGCTACCACCCGGTACTCTACCCTGCACCTTAGAGACTATCACTACCCGGCTACCACCCGGTCCTCTACCCAGCTACCACCCGGTACTCTACCCTGCACCTTAGAGACTACCACTACCCAGCTACCACCCGGTACTATACCCTGCACCTTAGAGACTACCACTACCCAGCTACCACCCGGTACTATACCCTGCACCTTAGAGACTACCACTACCCAGCTACCACCCGGTACTCTACCCTGCACCTTAGAGACTACCACTACCCGGCTACCACCCGGCACTCTACCCTGCACCTCACTACCCAGCTATCACCCGGTACTCTATCCTGCACCTTAGAGACTATCACTACCCAGCTACCACCCGGTACTCTACCCTGCACCTCAGTACCCAGCTACCACCCGGTACTCTATCCTGCACCTTAGAGACTATTACTAGCCGGCTACCACCCGGTACTATACCCTGCACCTTAGAGACTACCACTACCCAGCTACCACCCGGTACTCTACCCTGCACCTCAGTACCCGGCTACCACCCGGTACTCTATCCTGCACCTTAGAGACTACCACTACCCAGCTACCACCCGGTACTCTACCCTGCACCTCAGTACCCGGCTACCACCCGGTACTATACCCTGCACCTTAGAGACTATTACTAGCCGGCTACCACCCGGTACTATACCCTTCACCTCAGTACCCAGCTACCACCCGGTACTCTACCCTGCACCTTAGAGACTATTACTAGCCGGCTACCACCCGGTACTCTACCCTGCACCTCAGTACCCGGCTACCACCCGGTACTATACCCTGCACCTTAGAGACTATTACTAGCCGGCTACCACCCGGTACTATACCCTTCACCTCAGTACCCAGCTACCACCCGGTACTATACCCTGCACCTTAGAGACTATTACTAGCCGGCTACCACCCGGTACTATACCCTGCACCTTAGAGACTATTACTAGCCGGCTACCACCCGGTACTCTACCCTGCTATACCCTTTTTTTTTTGTTGCTTTGTTGTATTGTACTGTTAGATATTTACTGCACTGCTGGAGCTAGGAACACAATCATTTACTGCACTGGTGAAACTAGAAACACAATCATTTACTGCACTGGTGAAACACAATCATTTACTGCACTGGTGAAACTAGAAACACAATCATTTACTGCACTGCTGAAACTAGAAACACAATCATTTACTGCACTGCTGAAACTAGAAACACAATCATTTACTGCACTGGTGGAGCTAGAAACACAATCATTTACTGCACTGCTGGAGCTAGGAACACAACCATTTACTGCACTGCTGAAACTAGAAACACAATCATTTACTGCACTGCTGAAACTAGAAACACAATCATTTATGTTGACCTGACACACCTTGATGCTTCTCCTGACCACACGATGACAATGACATGTAAAGCAGTGTGGATGATGTCACAATGACATGTAAAGCAGTGTGGATGATGTCACAATGACATGTAAAAGCAGTGTGGATGATGTCACAATGACATGTAAAAGCAGTGTGGATGATGTCACAATGACATGTAAAGCAGTGTGGATGATGTCACAATGACATGTAAAAGCAGTGTGGATGATGTCACAATGACATGCCGGTAGCTCTCTAATATAGTCACTGCATATTTCATTCATCATAATAGTCCGAACTACACAAGGCTTCTAGCAGCTGGAGTGTGATTACCTCAGTCCCTCCACCTTCTCCATATCTGTCTCCCTGATTCATTCACTCTATATCTCTCTCTCCATAGCTGTCTCCCTGATTCATTCACTCTATATCTCTCTCTCCATATCTGTCTCCCTGTTTCATTCACTCTATATCTCTCTCCATATCTGTCTCCCTGTTTCATTCACTCTGTATCTCTCTGTCCATATCTGTCTCTGATTCATTCACTCTATATCTCTCTCCATATCTGTCTCTCTGATTAATTCACTCTCTATCTCTCTCCATATCTGTCTCCCTGTTTCATCCACTCTGTATCTCTCTGTCCATATCTGTCTCTGATTCGTTCACTCTCTATCTCTCTCCATATCTGTCTCCCTGTTTCATCCACTCTGTATCTCTCTGTCCATATCTGTCTCTGATTCATTCACTCTCTATCTCTCTCCATATCTGTCTCCCTGTTTCATCCACTCTGTATCTCTCTCCATATCTGTCACCCTGTTTCATCCACTCTGTATCTCTCTCCATATCTGTCTCCCTGTTTCACACACTCTGTATCTCTCTCCATATCTGTCTCCCTGTTTCATCCACTCTGTATCTCTCTGTCCATATCTGTCTCTGATTAATTCACTCTCTATCTCTCTCCATATCTGTCTCCCTGTTTCATCCACTCTGTATCTCTCTCCATATCTGTCTCCCTGTTTCATCCACTCTGTATCTCTCTCCATATCTGTCTCCCTGTTTCATCCACTCTGTATCTCTCTCCATATCTGTCTCCCTGTTTCATCCACTCTGTATCTCTCTGTCCATATCTGTCTCTGATTAATTCACTCTCTATCTCTCTCCATATCTGTCTCCCTGTTTCATCCACTCTGTATCTCTCTCCATATCTGTCTCCCTGTTTCATCCACTCTGTATCTCTCTCCATATCTGTCTCCCTGTTTCATCCACTCTATATCTCTCTCCATATCTGTCTCCCTGTTTCATTCACTCTTGTCTGCATCAGGCTCTGGGGTTGAAGTTTCCCCCATGGTACAGATCCAGTATCAGCTTCCCCTCCCCCAATCCTTCCCTTAACCATTTGTGGGGAACAATGTTAAACTGACCCAAGATCAGTATCTAGGGACAACGTCACCCTTCTCCCTATGTTGTGTGGAAAAAGGCCTGCATAACCTGTTATCGTCTGTCCCATGAACTATGTCCCCAGAGACCAGTTGACTCTATTATAGCCAACCTGTTATAGTGATAATAACCTGTTATCGTCTGTCCCATGAACTATGTCCCCAGAGACCAGTTGACTCTATTATAGCCAACCTGTTATAGTGATAATAACCTGTTATCGTCTGTCCCATGAACTATGTCCCCAGAGACCAGTTGACTCTATTATAGCCAACCTGTTATAGTGATAATAACCTGTTATCGTCTGTCCCATGAACTATGTCCCCAGAGACCAGTTGACTCTATTATAGCCAACCTGTTATAGTCATAATAACCTGTTATCGTCTGTCCCATGAACTATGTCCCCAGAGACCAGTTGGCTCTATTATAGCAACCTGTTATAGTGATAATAACCGGTTATCGTCTGTCCCATGAACTATGTCCCCAGAGACCAGTTGGCTCTATTATAGCCAACCTGTTATAGTGATAATAACCGGTTATCGTCTGTCCCATGAACTATGTCCCCAGAGACCAGTTGGCTCTATTATAGCCAACCTGTTATAGTGATACTAACCTGTTATCGTCTGTTCCTAGATCAGTGATATCTGTTTCCAGCTGACCCCATGACAGTCATTGTCTCATCATCATGAGATCACGCCACCTCTTCCTCCTGATCTACCTCACAGCTCTCCGCTGCTACTGGGGTAAGTACAGTAGAGTACAAAAGAGTGCAGTACAATACAATAGACAGTGGAATACAGTAGAGAACAGTAGAGTAAAATAGAACACAGTAGAGTACAGTACATTACAGTAGAATACAGACAGTAGAATATAATAGAATATAGTAGACAGCAGAGTACAGTAAAATATAGCAGAGTACAGTACATTACAGTACAGTAGAATACAGTAGAGAACAGTAGAATACAGTACATTACAGTAGAATACAGTATTGTAGTATAATACAGTAGAATACAGACAGTAGAATATAATAGAATATAGTAGACAGCAGAGTACAGTAAAATATAGCAGAGTACAGTACATTACAGTACAGTAGAATACAGTAGAGAACAGTAGAATACAGTACATTACAGTAGAATACAGTAGACAGTAGAGTACAGTACATTACAGTAGAATACAGTATTGTAGTATAATACAGTAGAATACAGACAGTAGAATATAATAGAATATAGTAGACAGCAGAGTACAGTAAAATATAGCAGAGTACAGTACATTACAGTACAGTAGAATACAGTAGAGAACAGTAGAATACAGTACATTACAGTAGAATACAGTAGACAGTAGAGTACAGTACATTACAGTAGAATACAGTATTGTAGTATAATACAGTAGAATACAGACAGTAGAATATAATAGAATATAGTAGACAGCAGAGTACAGTAAAATATAGCAGAGTACAGTACATTACAGTACAGTAGAATACAGTAGAGAACAGTAGAATACAGTACATTACAGTAGAATACAGTAGACAGTAGAGTACAGTACATTACAGTAGAATACAGTATTGTAGTATAATACAGTAGAATACAGACAGTAGAATATAATAGAATATAGTAGACAGCAGAGTACAGTAAAATATAGCAGAGTACAGTACATTACAGTACAGTAGAATACAGTAGAGAACAATAGAATACAGTACATTACAGTAGAATACAGTAGACAGTAGAGTACAGTACATTACAGTAGAATACAGTATTGTAGTACAATACAGTAGAATACAGACAGTAGAATATAATAGAATATAGTAGACAGCAGAGTACAGTAAAATATAGCAGAGTACAGTACATTACAGTACAGTATAATACAGTAGAGAACAGTAGAATACAGTACATTACAGTAGAATACAGTAGACAGAATACAGTACATTACAGTAGAATACAGTATTGTAGTATAATACAGTAGAATACAGACAGTAGAATATAATTGAATAAAGTAGACAGTAGAGTACAGTAAAATATTGCAGAGTACAGTACATTACAGTACAGTAGAATACAGTAGAGAACAATAGAATACAGTACATTACAGTAGAATACAGTAGACAGTACAGTACAATACAGTACAGTAGAATACAGTAGACAGTAGAATACAGTACATTACAGTAGAATACAGTAGACAGCAGAATACAGTACAGTAGAGTACAGTATTGTAGTATAATACAGTAGAATACAGACAGTAGAATATAATAGAATACAGTAGACAGCAGAGTACAGTCAAATATAGCAGAGTACAGTAAAATATAGCAGAGTACAGTACAGTATAGTACAGTAGAATACAGTAGACAGTAGAGTACAGTACAGTATAGTATAGTACAGTAGAATACAGTAGACAGTAGAGTACAGTACAGTATACTATAGTACAGTAGAGTAAAGTATAGTAGAGTACAGTAGAATACAGTATAGTATAGTTCAGTAGACAGAACAGTATAGTACAGTACAGTATAGTATAGTAGACAGTCAATTATAGTATAGTTTAGTAGTGTAGAGTATTGTATAGTACAGTAGTGTATAGTCGAGTACAGTACAGTAGTGTATAGTATTGTATAGTACAGTAGTGTATAGTATTGTATAGTACAGTAGTGTATAGTAGAGTACAGTATAGTAGTGTATAGTAGAGTACAGTACAGTAGTGTATAGTAGAGTACAGTACAGTAGTGTATAGTAGAGTACAGTACAGTAGTGTATAGTAGAGTACAGTACAGTAGTGTATAGTAGAGTACAGTACAGTAGTGTATAGTAGAGTACAGTATAGTAGTGTATAGTAGAGTACAGTACAGTAGTGTATAGTATTGTATAGTACAGTAGTGTATAGTAGAGTACAGTACAGTAGTGTATAGTATTGTATAGTACAGTAGTGTATAGTAGAGTACAGTACAGTAGTGTATAGTATTGTATAGTACAGTAGTGTATAGTAGAGTACAGTAGACAGTAGTGTATAGTATTGTATAGTACAGTACAGTAGTATATAGTAGAGTACAGTACAGTAGTGTATAGTATTGTATAGTACAGCAGTGTATAGTATAGTACAGTACAGTAGTATATAGTAGAGTACAGTAGTGTATAGTATTGTATAGTACAGTAGTGTATAGTATTGTATAGTACAGTAGTGTATAGTATTGTATAGTACGGTAGTGTATAGTATTGTATAGTACAGTAGTGTATAGTATTGTATAGTACAGTAGTGTATAGTATTGTATAGTACAGTAGTGTATAGTAGAGTACAGTAGACAGTAGTGTATAGTACAGTACAGTAGTGTATAGTATCGTATAGTACAGTAGTGTATGGTATTGTATAGTACAGTAGTGTATATTCGAGTACAGTACAGTAGTGTATAGTACAGTACAGTATAGTATTGTATAGTACAGTAGTGTATAGTATTGTATAGTACAGTAGTGTATAGTATTGTACAGTACAGTATTGTATAGTACAGTAGTGTATAGTAGAGTACAGTAGACAGTAGTGTATAGTAGAGTACAGTACAGTAGTGTATAGTATTGTACAGTACAGTATTGTATATTCGAGTACAGTACAGTAGTGTATGGTACAGTACAGTATAGTATTGTATAGTACAGTAGTGCATAGTATTGTATAGTACAGTAGTGTATAGTATTGTACAGTACAGTATTGTATAGTACAGTAGTGTATAGTATTGTATAGTACAGTAGTGTATAGTATTGTATAGTACAGTAGTGTATAGTAGAGTACAGTAGACAGTAGTGTATAGTACAGTACAGTAGTGTATAGTATCGTATAGTACAGTAGTGTATGGTATTGTATAGTACAGTAGTGTATATTCGAGTACAGTACAGTAGTGTATAGTACAGTACAGTATAGTATTGTATAGTACAGTAGTGTATAGTATTGTATAGTACAGTAGTGTATAGTATTGTACAGTACAGTATTGTATAGTACAGTAGTGTATAGTAGAGTACAGTAGACAGTAGTGTATAGTAGAGTACAGTACAGTAGTGTATAGTATTGTACAGTACAGTATTGTATAGTGCAGTAGTGTATAGTAGAGTAGACAGTAGTGTATAGTAGAGTACAGTAGTGTATAGTATTGTATAGTACAGTAGTGTATAGTATTGTACAGTACAGTATTGTATAGTACAGTAGTGTATAGTAGAGTAGACAGTAGTGTATAGTAGAGTACAGTAGTGTATAGTATTGTATAGTACAGTAGTGTACAGTATTGTATAGTACAGTAGTGTATAGTAGAGTAGACAGTAGTGTATAGTACAGTACAGTAGTGTATAGTATTGTACAGTACAGTACAGTAGTGTATAGTATTGTACAGTACAGTAGTGTATAGTATTGTATAGTACAGTAGTGTATAGTATTGTATAGTACAGTAGTGTATATTATTGTATAGTACAGTCGTGTATAGTATTGTATAGTACAGTAGTGTATATTCGAGTACAGTACAGTAGTGTACAGTAGAGTAGACAGTAGTGTATAGTAGAGTACAGTAGACAGTAGTGTATAGTATCGTATAGTACAGTAGTGTATAGTATTGTACAGTACAGTAGTGTATATTCGAGTACAGTACAGTAGTGTATGGTACAGTACAGTATAGTATTGTATAGTACAGTAGTGCATAGTATTGTATAGTACAGTAGTGTATAGTATTGTACAGTACAGTATTGTATAGTACAGTAGTGTATAGTATTGTATAGTACAGTGGTGTATAGTAGAGTACAGTAGATAGTAGAGTACAGTAGAGTAGAGAGCAGGTCCACTGTATTCAAGGGCAGGGTCAGGTTAACTGCTGCAAATGTAAATACATTACATTTTAATGGATGCTGTGGCTTTTTATTACATAGAAAACCTGGATATTTGTATTGTCATTTGTACATGTATGCCCCTGGTAGTAGCAGAGAGAGAGAGAGAGAGAGAGACAGAATAACAGTTAACAGTACTGCCAAATGAATTGGAAGAATTCAAGTTTTAATTCATTGCCCACAATCAATCACTTTCTTCTCAGATTAAAGAAATTACATAAACACGTTCAATTATTAAACACAATAAATGATGTCATTGTGTTCCCACAGGAGCATCCGATGCACAACGGTAAGTCATTGTCATCCGAGCCACATTCCAGTCCAGAATGAGGCCTAATAACAACACTTAACAATCACATCAGCTCTAGATTCTTTGAGGATTCTTTGGTGTAACTTTAGAACTCTAGAAGGTTCTCTGTGTCCTCATGATTCTTCTCCTGTAAGTTTGGCAGCTGAAATATGTAAAGAATTTTTCTGACGTTTTCTTTTTGTCTTTTAATGCTTCACCCTCCCCTGCTGATGGAAACTTAAAGAAATGAGACCTGCCTTACGCAAGAACTGTGTACTCAGGTGAGTGCTAGCATTCAACCTCTCCCTCACCCCCCCCCCCCCCCTCTCACTCTACCCCCACCTCACTCTCTCTCTCTTTCCCTTCTGCATCTGTCTGTCTCTCTCTCCCTTCACATCCCCCTCTCTCCCTCTCTCTCTCTCTCTCTCTCTCCATCTCTCCACCCCTCTCTCTCTCTCTCGGTCAATCTCACACCTCTCTATCTCTCCCTTCCTCTCTCTCTCTTTCCCTCTCTCCATCCCTCCATCTCCCTCCCTCCCTCTCTCTTTCCTTCCCTCCACCCCTCTCTCTGTCAATCCCCCACCTCTCTATCTCTCCCTTCCCCTCTCTCTCTCCCTCCCTCCATCCCTCTGTCTCTCTCTCATAAAAACATGTCTAACAAGGTGAAAGATCAGAGTGATTCAGTAGAATCTAAACAGGTTTGACATGTTTGATATTTGTGTAAGTCTCAGTAGCTGTACATCGACACGTGTCATTTCTCCATTGATACCCAGTGTGTGGACAGAGGGTCACACACCTCTCTCGTGTTAGTCTCTGAGGAAACAACATGTCCCAAACAGGGCCCTATTCCCTATTTAGTGCACTACTGGTCAAAAGTGGTGCACTAAATAGGGATGCCATATGGGATACATAACATGTTTATAAAGTTCAACCAATAGTAATCCACCATCAGATGAATCAGGTGTGTTAGTGCCGGGCTGGAACAAAAGGCTGCGCTGACACCCTGCGGCCCTCAGGGACACTGGTTTAGAATGTGTTCTGTTGGAGGAACAGGAGGAGTTGGGAAACACTGGTTTAGAATGTGTTCTGTTGGGGGAACAGGAGGAGTTGGGAAACACTGGTTTAGAATGTGTTCTGTTGGAGGAACAGGAGGAGTTGGGAAACACTGGTTTAGAATGTGTTCTGTTGGGGGAACAGGAGGAGTTGGGAAACACTGGTTTAGAATGTGTTCTGTTGGGGGAACAGGAGGAGTTGGGAAACACTGGTTTAGAATGTGTTCTGTTGGGGGAACAGGAGGAGTTGGGAAACACTGGTTTAGAATGTGTTCTGTTGGGGGAACAGGAGGAGTTGGGAAACACTGGTTTAGAATGTGTTCTGTTGGGGGAGTTGGGAAACACTGGTTTAGAATGTGTTCTGTTGGGGGAACAGGAGGAGTTGGGAAACACTGGTTTAGAATGTGTTCTGTTGGAGGAGTTGGGAAACACTGGTTTAGCATGTGTTCTGTTGGAGGAACAGGAGGAGTTGGGAAACACTGGTTTAGAATGTGTTCTGTTGGAGGAACAGGAGGAGTTGGGAAACACTGGTTTAGAATGTGTTCTGTTGGAGGAACAGGAGGAGTTGGGAAACACTGGTTTAGAATGTGTTCTGTTGGGGGAGTTGGGAAACACTGGTTTAGAATGTGTTCTGTTGGGGGAACAGGAGGAGTTGGGAAACACTGGTTTAGAATGTGTTCTGTTGGAGGAACAGGAGGAGTTGGGAAACACTGGTTTAGAATGTGTTCTGTTGGGGGAACAGAAGGAGTTGGAAAACACTGATCTAGAAAAACAGTAGACATGACTTAGCTTGCGTCACATGACTTAGCTTGCGTCACATGACTTAGCCCGCGTCACATGACTTAGCCCGCGTCACATGACTTAGCCCGCGTCACATGACTTAGCCCGCGTCACATGACTTAGCCAGCGTCACATGACTTAGCCCGTCTCACAAACTGAACCCTATTTCCTGCATGGGTCCTGGTCAAAAGGTGTTCACTGTAAAGGGATCAGGGGGCCATTTGGAGCGCAGACAGAGGTACGATCTAACACCTGATGACAGACTGATGAGGACCTAGAATAACACAATGATATGGCTTTAGCTGCATCACGTGATACTACCAACAATCTAACTGATGCAGATATAGTAGGATGTAGTAACAGGACACTACCAACAATCTAACTGATACAGATATAGTAGGATGTAACAGGAAACTACCAACAATCTAACTGATGCAGATATAGTAGGATGTAACAGGAAAATGCCAACAATCTAACTGATGCAGATATAATAGGACACTACCAACAATCTAACTGATACAGATATAGTAGGATGTAACAGGACACTACCAACAATCTAACTGATACAGATATAGTAGGATGTAACAGGAAACTACCAACAATCTAACTGATGCAGATATAGTAGGATGTAGTAACAGGACACTACCAACAATCTAACTGATGCAGATATAGTAGGATGTAACAGGAAAATGCCAACAATCTAACTGATGCAGATATAATAGGACACTACCAACAATCTAACTGATACAGATATAGTAGGATGTAACAGGAAACTACCAACAATCTAACTGATGCAGATATAGTAGGATGTAGGAACAGGAAGTCATGATGTTATTGTCCATCCCCAGGCTGGTGATCCTACCTCTAACTTCCTCCAGTGTGTGGGTCTGCCAGCTACAGACACAGGGAGAGACCACCTGCAGAACCTGAAGGACACCCTCGACGCTGCCCTGGATGTCTACTCCTTCATGGTAGCTTGATACATCCCCAGACCTGCATTCAAATACTATCTGAAACCTTTCAAATGTACCGAGCAAAAATATAAACGCAACATTGATTTTACAGCATTACAGTTCACATAAGGAAATAAGTCGATTTAAATAAATGCATTAGGCCCTAATCTATGGATTTCACAGGACTGGGCAGAGGTGTAGCTATGGTTGGGCCTGGGAGGGCATAGGCCCACCCACTAGGAAGCCAGGCCCAGCCAATCAGAATGAGTTTTCTCTAAACCAACGTTGGGTATGTGGGTTATGGTAGAGAAGTTAACATGTAATTCTCTGGCAACAGTTCTGGTGGACATTCCTGCAGTCAGTCAGCATACCAATTGAAACGCACCTTATTTGATTGGAATGTTGACGCGGCTCCAGAACTTCAGAACTGATCTGAACATTCCGTCAGCGGAATGCCACTTCTCAGTGACAGACAATAATGCAAGTGACAGATGGGTAGAAGTGCTGAGCGATGTGAAGCCTGTTATGGACTCCACGGCTTGTCCTTCCCATAATGAACAACTGCTATAGGATCAGCATCTGAGTAAACGTGATGGCTAACCTGTTAGCCATCATGACGTTGATAGTGAACCAAGCGTTGGTTCAGTTGGCAGGATGTCGTTGAGGGTGTGAATAAACGTATGTTATGAAACACACCACGGTGGTGAAGATCACAAGATGCCCCAGTCCCTGCTACCAGGACGGGTCTTCACTTAACCTGTACAGTATAATATTATGCTTAGTCAACCCTCTCTGGCAATATCATGTTTTATTGCACTTAAAGGAGAGCCTGCACTTCTCCCAAGTCTGACTGTACCAAACTCTCATCACCCACCCCACTCTCATCACCCACCCCACTCTCATCACCCACCCCACTCTCATCACCCACCCACTCTCATCACCCACCCCACTCTCATCACCCACCCCACTCTCATCACCCCCCACTCTCATCACCCACTCCCCAGAGGCTGACCCCACTCTCATCACCCCCACACTCTCATCACCCCCCACTCTCATCACCCACCCCACTCTCATCACCCCCCACTCTCATCACCCACCCCACTCTCATCACCCACCCCACTCTCATCACCCACCCCACTCTCATCACCCACCCCACTCTCATCACCCACCCACTCTCATCACCCACCCCACTCTCATCACCCACCCCACTCTCATCACCCCCCACTCTCATCACCCACCCCCCAGAGGCTGACCCCACTCTCATCACCCCCACACTCTCATCACCCCCCACTGTCATCACCCACCCCACTCTCATCACCCCCCACTCTCATCACCCACTCCCACTCTCATCACCCCACACTCTCATCACCCACTCCACTCTCATCACCCCCCACTCTCATCACCCTCCCACTTTCATCACCCACCCCACTCTCATCACCCCCCCCCCACTCTCATCACCCACCCCCCACTCTCATCACCCACCCCACTCTCATCACCCCCCACTCTCTTCACCCCCCACTCTCATCACCCACCCCACTCTCATCACCCCCCACTCTCATCACCCACCCCCCACTCTCATAACCCACCCCACTCTCATCACCCACCCCACTCTCATCACCCACCCACTCTCATCACCCACCCCACTCTCATCACCCACCCCACTCTCATCACCCCCCACTCTCATCACACACCCCCCAGAGGCTGACCCCACTCTCATCACCCCCACACTCTCATCACCCCCCACTCTCATCACCCACCCCACTCTCATCACCCCCCACTCTCATCACCCACCCAACTCTCATCACCCCCCACTCTCATCACCCACTCCACTCTCATCACCCCCACTCTCATCACCCCCCCACTCTCATCACCCACCCCACTCTCATCACCCCCCCCCCCACTCTCATCACCCACCCCCCACTCTCATCACCCACCCCACTCTCATCACCCCCCACTCTCTTCACCCCCCACTCTCATCACCCACCCCACTCTCATCACCCCCCACTCTCATAACCCACCCCCCACTCTAATCACCCACCCCACTCTCATCACCCCCACACTCTCATCACCCCCCACTCTCATCACCCACCCCACTCTCATCACCCCCCACTCTCATCACCCCCCCACCCCACTCTCATCACCCACCCCCCACTCTCATCACCCACCCCACTCTCATCACCCCCCACTCTCTTCACCCCCCACTCTCATCACCCACCCCACTCTCATCACCCCCCACTCTCATCACCCACCCCCCACTCTCATCACCCACCCCACTCTCATCACCCACCCCACTCTCATCACCCACCCACTCTCATCACCCACCCCACTCTCATCACCCACCCCACTCTCATCACCCCCCACTCTCATCACACCCCCACTCTCATCACCCCCCCCCACTCTCATCACCCCCCACTCTCATCACCCCCCCACTCTCATCACCCCACCACTCTCTTCACCCCCCCACTCTCATCACCCCCCCACTCTCATCACCCCCCACTCTCATCACCCCCCCACTCTCATCACCCACCCCAATCCACTCTCATCACCCCCCCCCCACTCTCATCACCCCCCCACTCTCTTCACCCCCCCCACTCTCATCACCCCCCCACTCTCATCACCCCCCCACTCTCATCACCCCCCCCACTCTCATCACCCCCCACTCTCTTCACCCCCCCACTCTCATCACCCCCCCACTCTCATCACCCACCCCAATCCACTCTCATCACCCCCCCCCCACTCTCATCACCCCCCCACTCTCATCACCCCCCCACTCTCATCACCCCACCACTCTCATCACCCCCCACTCCCTCACCCCCCCACTCTCATCACCCCCCCCCACTCTCATCACCCACCCCAATCCACTCTCATCACCCCCCCCCCACTCTCATCACCCCCCCACTCTCATCACCCCCCCACTCTCTTCACCCCCCCCCCACTCTCATCACCCCCCCCACTCTCGTCACCCACCCCAATCCACTCTCATCACCCCCCCCCCCCCCACTCTCATCACCCCCCCACTCTCTTCACCCCCTCCCCCACTCACATCACCCCCCCCCCCCACTCTCATCACCCGCCCACTCTCTTCACCCCCCCACTCTCTTCACCACCCCCCCCCCCCCCCCCTGGAACCTACCAACTAAACATGATCCCCCTGCAGGGCTATAGTCTCCTAACCAGTCTCTCTCCCCCCGCAGAGCTATAGTCTCCTAACCAGTCTCTCTCCCTCCCCTCCAGAGGTCCAGTCTATCCCTGTTGTTGAGTCTACAACTGGATATCTGACAACACAGAAGCTGAGGTCTACCAGCATGTTATTATATACTTAACCCCTGTCTCCCCCTCTCCAGAGATCCAGTCTATCCCAGACCCCAGTGTTCGGACTAGAGCTGGTTATCAGTGTGAACCTTAACCCCTGTCTCCCCCTCTCAATCAATCAATCAATCAATCAATCAAATTTATTTTATATAGCCCTTCGTACATCAGCTGATATCTCAAAGTGCTGTACAGAAACCCAGCCTAAAACCCCAAACAGCAAGCAATGCAGGTGAAGAAGCACGGTGGCTAGGAAAAACTCCCTAGAAAGGCCAAAACCTAGGAAGAAACCTAGAGAGGAACCAGGCTATGTGGGGTGGCCAGTCCTCTTCTGGCTGTGCCGGGTGGAGATTATAACAAAACATGGTCAAGATGTTCAAATGTTCATAAATGACCAGCATGGTCGAATAATAATAAGGCAGAATAGTTGAAACTGGAGCAGCAGCACAGTCAGGTGGACTGGGGACAGCAAAGAGTCATCAGAGATCCAGAGATCCAGTCTACCCCAGACCCCAGTGTTCGGACTAGAGCTGGGTATCAGTGTGAACCTTAACCCCTGTCTCCCCCTCTCCAGAGATCCAGTCTATCCCAGACCCCAGTGTTCGGACTAGAGCTGGGTATCAGTGTGAACCTTAACCCCTGTCTCCCCCTCTCCAGAGATCCAGTCTATCCCAGACCCCAGTGTTCGGACTAGAGCTGGGTATCAGTGTGAACCTTAACCCCTGTCTCCCCCTCTCCAGAGATCCAGTCTATCCCAGACCCCAGTGTTCGGACTAGAGCTGGGTATCAGTGTGAACCTTAACCCCTGTCTCCCCCTCTCCAGAGATCCAGTCTATCCCAGACCCCAGTGTTCGGACTAGAGCTGGGTATCAGTGTGAACCCAGAGGCAGAAGCCTACCAAGATGAGGACCTGATAAAGCTGTGGATGGAGGTGAAACTGAAACCACTCCTCTCCAGCATCTCCAGAGGGTTCCTAACCTGCCTCAGCAACAAGAACTTCAGCTGCAACACCTACCAGACCATGTATTACAATTACTATATATAATATGATATCACCTACCAGACCATGTATTACAATTACTATATATAATATGATATCACCTACCAGACCATGTATTACAATTACTATATATAATATGATATCACCTACCAGACCATGTATTACAATTACTATATATAATATGATATCACCTACCAGACCATGTTATAACATCACCTACCAGACCATGTTATAATATCACCTACCAGGCCATGTTATAATATCATCTACCAGACCATGTTATAATATCACCTACCAGACCATGTTATAATATCACCTACCAGACCATGTTATAATATCACCATGTTATAACATCACCTACCAGACCATGTTATAATATCACCTACCAGACCACGTTATAATATCACCTACCAGACCATGTTATAATATCACCTACCAGACCATGTTATAATATCACCTACCAGACCATGTTATAATATCACCATGTTATAACATCACCTACCAGACCATGTTATAATATCACCTACCAGACCACGTTATAATATCACCTACCAGACCATGTTATAATATCACCTACCAGACCATGTTATAATATCACCTACCAGACCATGTTATAATATCATCTACCAGACCATGTTATAATATCACCTACTAGACCATGTTATAATATCACCTACCAGACCATGTTATAATATCACCTACCAGACCATGTTATAATATCACCTACCAGACCATGTTATAATATCACCTACCAGACCATGTTATAACATCACCTACCAGACCATGTTATAATATCACCTACCAGACCATGTTATAATATCACCTACCAGACCATGTTATAATATCACCTACCAGACCATGTTATAATATCACCTACCAGACCATGTTATAATATCACCTACCAGACCATGTTATAATATCACCATGTTATAACATCACCTACCAGACCATGTTATAATATCACCTACCAGACCATGTTATAATATCATCTACCAGACCATGTTATAATATCACCTACCAGACCATGTTATAATATCACCTACCAGACCATGTTATAATATCACCATGTTATAACATCACCTACCAGACCATGTTATAATATCACCTACTAGACCATGTTATAATATCACCTACCAGACCATGTTATAATATCACCATGTTATAACATCACCTACCAGACCATGTTATAATATCACCTACTAGACCATGTTATAATATCACCTACCAGACCATGTTATAATATCACCTACTAGACCATGTTATAATATCACCTACCAGACCATGTTATAATATCACCTACCAGACCATGTTATAATATTACCTACCAGACCACGTTATAATATCACCTACCAGACCATGTTATAATATCACCTACCAGACCATGTTATAATATCACCTACCAGACCATGTTATAATATCACCTACCAGACCATGTTATAATATCACCTACCAGACCACGTTATAATATCACCTACCAGACCATGTTATAATATCACCTACCAGACCATGTTATAATATCACCTACCAGACCATGTTATAACATCACCTACCAGACCATGTTATAATATCACCTACCAGACCATGTTATAACATCACCTACCAGACCATGTTATAACATCACCTACCAGACCATGTTATAATATCACCTACCAGACCATGTTATAATATCACCTACCAGACCATGTTATAATATCACCATGTTATAACATCACCTACCAGACCATGTTATAATATCACCTACCAGACCATGTTATAATATCACCTACCAGACCATGTTATAATATCACCATGTTATAACATCACCTACCAGACCATGTTATAATATCACCTACCAGACCATGTTATAATATCACCTACCAGACCATGTTATAACATCACCTACCAGACCATGTTATAATATCACCATGTTATAATATCACCTACCAGACCATGTTATAATATCACCTACCAGACCATGTTATAATATCACCATGTTATAATATCACCTACCAGACCATGTTATAATATCACCTACCAGACCATGTTATAATATCACCATGTTATAATATCACCTACCAGACCATGTTATAATATTACCTACCAGACCACGTTATAATATCACCTACCAGACCATGTTATAATATCATTTACCAGACCATGTTATATTATCACCTACCAGACCATGTTATAATATCACCTACCAGACCATGTTATAACATCACCTACCAGACCATGTTATAATATCACCTACCAGACCACGTTATAATATCACCTACCAGACCATGTTATAATATCACCTACCAGACCATGTTATAATATCACCTACCAGACCATGTTATAACATCACCTACCAGACCATGTTATAATATCACCTACCAGACCATGTTATAATATCACCTACCAGACCATGTTATAACATCACCTACCAGACCATGTTATAATATCACCATGTTATAACATCATCTACCAGACCATGTTATAATATCACCTACCAGACCATGTTATAATATCACCTACCAGACCATGTTATAATAGCACCATGTTATAACATCACCTACCAGACCATGTTATAATATCACCTACCAGACCATGTTATAATATCACCATGTTATAATATCACCATGTTATAATATCACCTACCAGACCATGTTATAATATCACCTACCAGTCCATGTTATAATATCACCTACCAGACCATGTTATAACATCACCTACCAGACTATGTTATAATATCACCTACCAGACCATGTTATAATATCACCTACCAGACCATGTTATAATATCACCTACCAGACCATGTTATAATATCACCTACCAGACCATGTTATAATATCACCTACCAGACCATGTTATAATATCACCTACCAGACCATGTTATAACATCACCATGTTATAATATCACCTACCAGACCATGTTATAATATCACCTACCAGACCATGTTATAACATCACCTATTACCTAGTATTACAGTAGTGAGGAATCCCTGCATGTTGTAGTAGACAACTCAGCCTTGCTCTTCCTTTATCTGGTGTCAGGACATGTCTTCCTAACCTACAACTGTATAATTCTAATCCTTACAAAATTATTCAAAATTACCATAGACTAGTTATAAAGGACTGGACACACACAGAGGGAATCCCCTCTCAGTCTACTGAGACACCTGCTGCTGACTGCATGTCATCTCAGCATCTTCTCTCCCTCTCACTTCCGTCCTTACATTCCTTCCTTCCTTCCTTCCTTCCTTCCTTCCTTCCTTCTTTCCTTCCTTCCTTCCTTCCTTCCTTCCTTCCTTCCTTCCTTCCTTCCTTCCTTCCTTCCTTCCTTCCTTCCTTCCTTCCTCTCTCTCTCTCTCTCTCTCTCTCTGACTCTCCCAACCTCTCCCTCTATCCATCCTCCTTGTTCTCTCCTTCCTCTCTCTCTCTCTCTCTCTCTCTCCCTCTCCCTCTATCCATCCTCCTTGTTCTCTCCTTCCTCTCTCTCTCTCCCGCCATTCTTCACCATCCCCTATTCTCTCTCTGTCTCCAGGGTGGAGGAGTTGAGTGATCATTTCTCAGAGATGGATCCGATCAGACAGAGGTGGATCTATATGTTCTTCATGTACCCCTTCCTCTCCGGGGAGAGAGCAGGTACAACTTAACACCTTTATAACATGACATAACTACTAGTGACAGCTCATAACATGTTCATAACAGTTCTTCATGTAGCCCTTCCTCTCCGGAGAGAGAAGGAGGTACAACTTAACACCTTTATAACATGACATAACTACTAGTGACAGCTCATAACATGTTCATAACAGTTCTTTAGGTAGCCCTTCCTCTCAAACATAACCCAGGGGTGGACAGCATTACTCCTGGAGAACTACTGGGTGTGCAGGCTTTTGCTCCAGACCAACACAAACACACCTGGTCCAGCTGATTAGGAGAACCAGGTGTCCTAGACCAAGAGAAGGGCTGGAAAGGAAACGACCAACCCAGAAACCACCAACCCAGAAACCACCAACCCAGAAACCACCAACCCAGAACCCCTTTTGACACGACTCAACAGTGCCCCCCCCCCCCCCCCCCCAACAGCTCATAGCTCTTCTCTGTGTGCAGGCTGTGTGAG
>NC_143034.1:7797500-7877500 GCF_057628025.1 Oncorhynchus mykiss
AAAGCCGCTACCTTTGCAGAGCAAGGGGAACAACTACTTCTAGGTCTCAGAGCGAGTGACGTCACCGACTGAAACACTATTAGCGCGCACCACCGCTAACTAGCTAGCCGCTTCACATCGGCCACACCAGCATAATAGTAGGTACTAAATCTGGCCCTCATATCATCACAGTCACCTAATCATCCCCAGTTTACAATTGTCTCATTCACCCCCCCCCCCCTCCTCTCCCCTGTAACTATTCCCCAGGTTGGCTCATCCCCCCCCCCCCCCCCCCCTCCTCTCCCCTGTAACTATTCCCCAGGTTGGCTCATCCCCCCCCCCTCCTCTCCCCTGTAACTATTCCCTATGATGGCTCACCCCCCCCCTCCCCCTCTCCCCTGTAACTATCCCCTAGGTTGGCTCAGCCCCCCCCCCCCCCCCTCCTCTCCCCTGTAACTATTCCCCAGGTTGGCTCACCCCCCCCCCCCCCCCCTCCTCTCCCCTGTAACTATCCCCTAGGTTGGCTCACCCCCCCCCCCCCTCCTCTCCCCTGTAACTATTCCCCAGGTTGGCTCATCCCCCCCCCTCCTCTCCCCTGTAACTATTCCCCAGGTTGGCTCATCACCCCCCCCCCCCCCTCTCCCCTGTAACTATTCCCCAGGTTGGCTCATCCCCCCCCCCCCCCTCTCCCCTGTAACTATTCCCTAGGTTGCCTCATCCCCCCCCCCTCCTCTCATTTAAGAGGCAAATAGTCCCAATTATAGTGTCAAACATGCTGACAGATGAGGCTAACATAAAACCACACATGTCCAACATAGTACCATACTCCCAGATGTAGCTAGTACCAAACATAAAACCATACTCCCAGATGTAGCTAGTACCAAACATAGTACCATACTCCCAGATGTAGCTAGTACCAACCATAGTACCATACTCCCAGATGTAGCTAGTACCAAACATAGTACCATACTCCCAGATGTAGCTAGTACCAAACATAAAACCATACTCCCAGATGTAGCTAGTACCAAACATGTCCAACATAGTACCAAACATAAAACCATACTCCCAGATGTAGCTAGTACCAAACATGTCCAACATAGTACCAAACATAAAACCATACTCCCAGATGTAGCTAGTACCAAACATGTCCAACATAGTACCAAACATAAAACCATACTCCCAGATGTAGCTAGTACCAAACATGTCCAACATAGTACCAAACATAAAACCATACTCCCAGATGTAGCTAGTACCAAACATGTCCAACATAGTACCAAACATAAAACCATACTCCTAGATGTAGCTAGTACCAAACATAAAACCATACTCCCAGATGTAGCTAGTACCAAACATAAAACCATACTCCCAGATGTAGCTAGTACCAAACATAAAACCATACTCCCAGGTGTAGCTAGTACCAAAACATGTCCAACATAGTACCATACTCCCAGATGTAGCTAGTACCAAAACAAAGTACCATACTCCCAGATGTAGCTAGTACCAAAACAAAGTACCATACTCCCAGATGTAGCTAGTACCAAACATAGTACCATACTCCCAGATGTAGCTAGTACCAAAACATAGTACCATACTCCCAGATGTAGCTAGTACCAAACATAGTACCATACTCCCAGATGTAGCTAGTACCAAAACATAGTACCATAGCTGATGCAAGAAAGTCACTGATCATGATATTTACTGACCGTTACTGACGATCTGTGTTGTGTTCTATGTTAATTGTCTCTACTATGTCTCCGTAGCTACCTGAACTCAGACATGGACAGCATGGACAATGACAATATGCCCCAAGACATATGTAGCATCACCCTAGAGAAGAGGTCATGTGGGGTGAGTAGCTACAGCCATCTATATATCATCACACTATGCCCCAATACATATGTAGCATCACCCTAGAGGAGAAGTCATGTGGGGTGAGTAGCTACAGCCATCTATATATCATCACACTATGCCCCAAGACATATGTAGCATCACCCTAGAGGAGAGGTCATGTGGGGTGAGTAGCTACAGCCATCTATATATCATCACACTATGCCCCAAGACATATGTAGCATCACCCTAGAGAAGAGGTCATCTATATCATGACACTATGCCCCTTGATGTACAGTGCCTTGCGAAAGTATTCGGCCCCCTTGAACTTTGCGACCTTTTGTCACAATTCAGGCTTCAAACATAAAGATATAAAACTATTTTTTTGTGAAGAATCAACAACAAGTGGGACACAATCATGAAGTGGAACGACATTTATTGGATATTTCAAACTTTTTTAACAAATCAAAAACTGAAAAATTGGGCGTGCAAAATTATTCAGCCCCCTTAAGTTAATACTTTGTAGCGCCACCTTTTGCTGCGATTACAGCTGTAAGTCGCTTGGGGTATGTCTCTATCAGTTTTGCACATCGAGAGACTGAAATTTTTTCCCATTCCTCCTTGCAAAACAGCTCGAGCTCAGTGAGGTTGGATGGAGAGCATTTGTGAACAGCAGTTTTCAGTTCTTTCCACAGATTCTCGATTGGATTCAGGTCTGGACTTTGACTTGGCCATTCTAACACCTGGATATGTTTATTTTTGAACCATTCCATTGTAGATTTTGCTTTATGTTTTGGATCATTGTCTTGTTGGAAGACAAATCTCCGTCCCAGTCTCAGGTCTTTTGCAGACTCCATCAGGTTTTCTTCCAGAATGGTCCTGTATTTGGCTCCATCCATCTTCCCATCAATTTTAACCATCTTCCCTGTCCCTGCTGAAGAAAAGCAGGTCCAAACCATGATGCTGCCACCACCATGTTTGACAGTGGGGATGGTGTGTTCAGGGTGATGAGCTGTGTTGCTTTTACGCCAAACATAACGTTTTGCATTGTTGCCAAAAAGTTCAATTTTGGTTTCATCTGACCAGAGCACCTTCTTCCACATGTTTGGTGTGTCTCCCAGGTGGCTTGTGGCAAACTTTAAACAACACTTTTTATGGATATCTTTAAGAAATGGCTTTCTTCTTGCCACTCTTCCATAAAGGCCAGATTTGTGCAATATACGACTGATTGATGTCCTATGGACAGAGTCTCCCACCTCAGCCGTAGATCTCTGCAGTTCATCCAGAGTGATCATGGGCCTCTTGGCTGCATCTCTGATCAGTCTTCTCCTTGTATGAGCTGAAAGTTTAGAGGGACGGCCAGGTCTTGGTAGATTTGCAGTGGTCTGATACTCCTTCCATTTCAATATTATCGCTTGCACAGTGCTCCTTGGGATGTTTAAAGCTTGGGAAATCTTTTTGTATCCAAATCCGGCTTTAAACTTCTTCACAACAGTATCTCGGACCTGCCTGGTGTGTTCCTTGTTCTTCAGGATGCTCTCTGCGCTTTTAACGGACCTCTGAGACTATCACAGTGCAGGTGCATTTATACGGAGACTTGATTACACACAGGTGGATTGTATTTATCATCATTAGTCATTTAGGTCAACATTGGATCATTCAGAGATCCTCACTGAACTTCTGGAGAGAGTTTGCTGCACTGAAAGTAAAGGGGCTGAATAATTTTGCACGCCCAATTTTTCAGTTTTTGATTTGTTAAAAAAGTTTGAAATATCCAATAAATGTCGTTTCACTTCATGATTGTGTCCCACTTGTTGTTGATTCTTCACAAAAAAAATACAGTTTTATATTTTTATGTTTGAATCCTGAAATGTGGCAAAAGGTCGCAAAGTTCTCTCATCTATATATCATGTCATCTATATATCATGACATCTATATATCATGTCATCTATCATGACATCTATATATCATGTCATCTATATATCATGTCATCTATATATCATGACATCTATATATCATGTCATCTATCATGACATCTATATATCATGTCATCTATATATCATGTCATCTATATATCATGACATCTATATATCATGTCATCTATAAATCATGTCATCTATCTATAGTTCATGTCATCTATATATCATGTCATCTATATATCATATCATCTATATATCATGTCATCTATATATCATGACATCTATATATCATGTCATCTATATATCATGTCATCTATATATAATGGCATCTATATATCATGTCATCTATATATCATGTAATCTATAGTTCATGTCATCTATATATCATGACATCTATATATCATGTCATCTATATATCATGTCATCTATATATCATGTCATCTATATATCATGTCATCTATATATCATGTCATCTATATATCATGTCATCTATATATCATGACATCTATCTATAGTTCATGTCATCTATATATCATGTCATCTATATATCATGTCATCTATATATCATGTCATCTATATATCATGTAATCTATAGTTCATGTCATCTATATATCATGACATCTATATATCATGACATCTATATATCATGACATCTATATATCATGTCATCTATATATCATGTAATCTATATATCATGTCATCTATATATCATGTCATCTATCTATATATCATGTAATCTATATATCATATCATCTATATATCATGACATCTATATATCATGTCATCTATATATCATGACATCTATATATCATGTAATCTATATATCATGACATCTATATATCATGTAATCTATATATCATGACATCTATATATCATGTCATCTATATATCATGTCATCTATATATCATGTCATCTATATATCATGTCATCTATATATCATGTCATCTATATATCATGTCATCTATATATCATGTCATCTATATATAGTTCATATCATCTATATATCATGTCATCTATATATCATCTATATATCATGTCATCTATAGTCCATGTCATCTATAGTTCATGACATCTATACATCATGTCATCTATATATCATGTCATCTATATATAGTTCATATCATCTATATATCATGTCATCTATATATCATCTATATATCATGTAATCTATATATCATGTCATCTATAGTTCATGTCATCTATATATCATGACATCTATATATCATGTCATCTATAGTTCATGTCATCTATATATCATGACATCTATATATCATGTCATCTATATATCATGTCATCTATATATCATCTATATATCATGTCATCTATATATCATGTCATCTATATATCATGACATCTATATATCATGTAATCTATATATCATGTCATCTATACATCATGTCATCTATATATCATGACATCTATATATCATGTCATCTATAGTTCATGTCATCTATATATCATGACATCTATATATCATGTAATCTATATATCATGTCATCTATATATCATGTAATCTATCTATCATGTCATCTATATATCATGACATCTATAGTTCATGTCATCTATATATCATGACATCTATATATCATGTAATCTATATATCATGTCATCTATATATCATGTAATCTATATATCATGTCATCTATAGTTCATGTCATCTATATATCATGACATCTATATATCATGTAATCTATATATCATGTCATCTATATATCATGTAATCTATCTATCATGTCATCTATATATCATGACATCTATATATCATGTAATCTATATATCATGTCATCTATATATCATGTAATCTATATATCATGTCATCTATATATCATGACATCTATATATCATGTAATCTATATATCATGTCATCTACATATCATGTAATCTATATATCATGTCATCTATATATCATGTCATCTATCTATCATGTCATCTATATATCATGACATCTATATATCATGTCATCTATATATCATGACATCTATATATCATGTAATCTATATATCATGTAATCTATATATCATGTCATCTATATATCATGTCATCTATCTATCATGTCATCTATATATCATTACATCTATATATCATGTCATCTATATATCATGACATCTATATATCATGTCATCTATATATCATGACATCTATATATCATGACATCTATATATCATGTCATCTATATATCATGACATCTATATATCATGTCATCTATATATCATGTCATCTATATATCATGACATCTATATATCATGTCATCTATATATCATGACATCTATATATCATGACATCTATATATCATGTCATCTATATATCATGTAATCTATATATCATGTCATCTTTAGTCCATGTCATCTATAGTTCATGTCATCTATATATCATGTCATCTATATATCATGTCATCTATATATAGTTAATATCATCTATATATCATGTCATCTATATATCATCTATATATCATGTCATCTATATATCATGTCATCTATAGTCCATGTCATCTATAGTTCATGACATCTATACATCATGTCATCTATATATCATGTCATCTATATATAGTTCATATCATCTATATATCATGTCATCTATATATCATCTATATATCATGTCATCTATAGTTCATGTCATCTATATATCATGACATCTATATATCATGTCATCTATATATCATGTCATCTATATATCATCTATATATCATGTCATCTATATATCATGTCATCTATATATCATGACATCTATATATCATGTAATCTATATATCATGTCATCTATACATCATGTCATCTATATATCATGACATCTATATATCATGTCATCTATAGTTCATGTCATCTATATATCATGACATCTATATATCATGTCATCTATATATCATGACATCTATATATCATGTAATCTATATATCATGTCATCTATATATCATGTAATCTATCTATCATGTCATCTATATATCATGTAATCTATCTTTCATGTCATCTATATATCATGACATCTATATATCATGTCATCTATATATCATGACATCTATATATCATGTAATCTATATATCATGACATCTATATATCATGTAATCTATATATCATGTCATCTATACATCATGTCATCTATATATCATGACATCTATATATCATGTAATCTATATATCATGTCATCTATACATCATGTCATCTATATATCATGACATCTATAGTTCATGTCATCTATATATCATGACATCTATATATCATGTCATCTATATATCATGACATCTATATATCATGTAATCTATATATCATGACATCTATATATCATGTCATCTATCTATCATGACATCTATATATCATGACATCTATATATCATGTCATCTATAGTTCATGTAATCTATATATCATATCATCTATAGTTCATGTCATCTATAGTTCATGTAATCTATATATCATGTCATCTATATATCATGTCATCTATATATCATGTAATAAGGTGTAATTTAACAGGCAAATCAGTTAAGAACAAATTCTTATTTACAATGCAAATCGACAGAGTAGTTCGGCACCACATCACTATATCATATGATGGGGTTAGCTGATACGTTAAACACCTATCCAGGTGTTGTGAGATCTGGCGTGCGTCTGCAATGTAATCATTGTGATGGCCAAAATCGCTGTGGAGATAGCTGTTATATTAGTTCAACGGCCCGTGTTTTCTACCAAGGATTCTCTCGCTTCAATAATAGTAGGTCTCTGACTGATATAGGTAGAATTAGAGGAGTACAGAGACACCTACTGGTGACTACATGTCATGACAACCTCTCAACATCTCGTTCTCGCGTGATCTCTTTCAATTAAATTCCTTTTTTTTCCAATTCAACATACTTTTTTTGACGTGGAAATGTAAAAAACACTTACATTGTCAAAGTGAAACATGTTTTGACCTGCACTGTTGGAGCTCGGAGTATAAGAATTAACACTGTACCCTGCGATTACATCTGCTACCCTGTCTATGTGACTAATAAACTCATCTAATCATCTATCTAATCTATCAACGATGGTCAAATAAGACATTAATAATGGAATAATAAGGATAACGTTAATAGCGCTAATAATATTAACAGCAATTACAACAAATAATAATTATGAGAATAATTCAAACTTTCCATATCTCCCTCTCTCTTGCTCTAGTTGACCAATGCGGTGGAGAAAGTGGCGCGCGTCCTGCACTGTGTTGCCCGTAGCAACTTGACGTTGTCCGAGGAGACTGTTATGCGTCTGGTCGTGGAGCTGACCGGGCGGCTCAACTCATTGGTCCAGAAGTTCTCCACCGCGGTAAGCCTCAACCAATCATTAGGGGACTTATTTGGACATTAGATCATATTTGAGGTCTTAAAAATTTGGACATAATGTTAATAAGTGTGGAATTAATTATAACTCAAATGGTCATTTACCATGATATGTACACTGTAGAGTTATGCTGCCGATCTCACAAAATGAATTAGACCATGTCTAATATTTTATCTTCCCCATACAGAACTTCAGTGAGGTGGCGCACCACTTCCAGGAGGTGTTTGGCCAGGCAGACTCCCCGGCTCTGACCCAGGAGAATCTCAACGACCCAGACTTCATCAGGCTCTGGTTCCAGATCAAACTGAAGCCCCTGCTTCCCTCCGTCCCCCCCGGCCTTCTCTCCTGCCTCAGCACCAAGAACTTCACCTGCCCCGTCTACCAAGCCCTGTGAGTAACACTAAACCTAACCTAACCTAACACTAATACATCTACCAAGCCCTGTGAGTAACACTAAACCTAACCTAACCTAACACTATTACATCTACCAAGCCCTGTGAGTAACACTAAACCTAACCTAACACTAATACATCTACCAAGCCCTGCGAGTAACACTAAACCTAACCTAACACTAATACATCTACCAAGCCCTGTGACTAACACTAAACCTAACCTAACACTAATACATCTACCAAGCCCTGTGAGTAACACTAAACCTAACCTAACACTAATACATCTACCAAGCCCTGTGAGTAACACTAAACCTAACACTAATACATCTACCAAGCCCTGTGAGTAACACTAAACCTAACCTAACACTATTACATCTACCAAGCCCTGTGAGTAACACTAAACCTAACCTAACCTAACACTATTACATCTACCAAGCCCTGTGAGTAACACTAAACCTAACCTAACCTAACACTATTACATCTACCAAGCCCTGTGAGTAACACTAAACCTAACCTAACACTAATACATCTACCAAGCCCTGTGAGTAACACTAAACCTAACCTAACACTAATACATCTACCAAGCCCTGTGAGTAACACTAAACCTAACCTAACACTAATACATCTACCAAGCCCTGTGAGTAACACTAAACCTAACCTAACACTAATACATCTACCAAGCCCTGTGAGTAACACTAAACCTAACCTAACACTAAAACATCTACCAAGCCCTGTGAGTAACACTAAACCTAACCTAACCTAACACTAATACATCTACCAAGCCCTGTGAGTAACACTAAACCTAACCTAACACTAATACATCTACCAAGCCCTGTGAGTAACACTAAACCTAACCTAACCTAACACTATTACATCTACCAAGCCCTGTGAGTAACACTAAACCTAACCTAACACTAATACATCTACCAAGCCCTGTGAGTAACACTAAACCTAACACTAATACATCTACCAAGCCCTGTGAGTAACACTAAACCTAACACTAAAACATCTACCAAGCCCTGTGAGTAACACTAAACCTAACCTAACACTATTACATCTACCAAGCCCTGTGAGTAACACTAAACCTAACCTAACCTAACACTAATACATCTACCAAGCCCTGTGAGTAACACTAAACCTAACCTAACCTAACACTATTACATCTACCAAGCCCTGTGAGTAACACTAAACCTAACCTAACCTAACACTAATACATCTACCAAGCCCTGTGAGTAACACTAAACCTAACCTAACACTAATACATCTACCAAGCCCTGCGAGTAACACTAAACCTAACCTAACACTAATACATCTACCAAGCCCTGTGACTAACACTAAACCTAACCTAACACTAATACATCTACCAAGCCCTGTGAGTAACACTAAACCTAACCTAACACTAATACATCTACCAAGCCCTGTGAGTAACACTAAACCTAACACTAATACATCTACCAAGCCCTGTGAGTAACACTAAACCTAACCTAACACTATTACATCTACCAAGCCCTGTGAGTAACACTAAACCTAACCTAACCTAACACTATTACATCTACCAAGCCCTGTGAGTAACACTAAACCTAACCTAACCTAACACTATTACATCTACCAAGCCCTGTGAGTAACACTAAACCTAACCTAACACTAATACATCTACCAAGCCCTGTGAGTAACACTAAACCTAACCTAACACTAATACATCTACCAAGCCCTGTGAGTAACACTAAACCTAACCTAACACTAATACATCTACCAAGCCCTGTGAGTAACACTAAACCTAACCTAACACTAATACATCTACCAAGCCCTGTGAGTAACACTAAACCTAACCTAACACTAAAACATCTACCAAGCCCTGTGAGTAACACTAAACCTAACCTAACCTAACACTAATACATCTACCAAGCCCTGTGAGTAACACTAAACCTAACCTAACACTAATACATCTACCAAGCCCTGTGAGTAACACTAAACCTAACCTAACCTAACACTATTACATCTACCAAGCCCTGTGAGTAACACTAAACCTAACCTAACACTAATACATCTACCAAGCCCTGTGAGTAACACTAAACCTAACACTAATACATCTACCAAGCCCTGTGAGTAACACTAAACCTAACACTAAAACATCTACCAAGCCCTGTGAGTAACACTAAACCTAACCTAACACTATTACATCTACCAAGCCCTGTGAGTAACACTAAACCTAACCTAACCTAACACTAATACATCTACCAAGCCCTGTGAGTAACACTAAACCTAACCTAACCTAACACTATTACATCTACCAAGCCCTGTGAGTAACACTAAACCTAACCTAACCTAACACTAATACATCTACCAAGCCCTGTGAGTAACACTAAACCTAACCTAACCTAACACTAATACATCTACCAAGCCCTGTGAGTAACACTAAACCTAACCTAACACTATTACATCTACCAAGCCCTGTGAGTAACACTAAACCTAACACTAATACATCTACCAAGCCCTGTGAGTAACACTAAACCTAACCTAACACTAATACATCTACCAAGCCCTGTGAGTAACACTAAACCTAACCTAACACTAATACATCTACCAAGCCCTGTGAGTAACACTAAACCTAACCTAACACTAATACATCTACCAAGCCCTGTGAGTAACACTAAACCTAACCTAACACTATTACATCTACCAAGCCCTGTGAGTAACACTAAACCTAACCTAACCTAACACTATTACATCTACCAAGCCCTGTGAGTAACACTAAACCTAACCTAACACTAATACATCTACCAAGCCCTGTGAGTAACACTAAACCTAACCTAACCTAACACTAATACATCTACCAAGCCCTGTGAGTAACACTAAACCTAACCTAACACTATTACATCTACCAAGCCCTGTGAGTAACACTAAACCTAACCTAACACTATTACATCTACCAAGCCCTGTGAGTAACACTAAACCTAACCTAACACTATTACATCTACCAAGCCCTGTGAGTAACACTAAACCTAACCTAACACTATTACATCTACCAATCCCTGTGAGTAACACTAAACCTAACCTAACACTATTACATCTACCAAGCCCTGTGAGTAACACTAAACCTAACCTAACCTAACACTATTACATCTACCAAGCCCTGTGAGTAACACTAAACCTAACCTAACCTAACACTATTACATCTACCAAGCCCTGTGAGTAACACTAAACCTAACCTAACCTAACACTATTACATCTACCAAGCCCTGTGAGTAACACTAAACCTAACCTAACACTAATACATCTACCAAGCCCTGTGAGTAACACTAAACCTAACCTAACACTATTACATCTACCAAGCCCTGTGAGTAACACTAAACCTAACCTAACACTAATACATCTACCAAGCCCTGTGAGTAACACTAAACCTAACCTAACCTAACACTATTACATCTACCAAGCCCTGTGAGTAACACTAAACCTAACCTAACCTAACACTATTACATCTACCAAGCCCTGTGAGTAACACTAAACCTAACCTAACCTAACACTATTACATCTACCAAGCCCTGTGAGTAACACTAAACCTAACCTAACACTAATACATCCAAGCCCTGTGAGCAACACTAAACCTAACCTAACCTAACACTATTACATCTACCAAGCCCTGTGAGTAACACTAAACCTAACCTAACCTAACACTATTACATCTACCAAGCCCTGTGAGTAACACTAAACCTAACCTAACCTAACACTAATACATCTACCAAGCCCTGTGAGTAACACTAAACCTAACCTAACCTAACACTATTACATCTACCAAGCCCTGTGAGTAACACTAAACCTAACCTAACCTAACACTAATACATCTACCAAGCCCTGTGAGTAACACTAAACCTAACCTAACCTAACACTATTACATCTACCAAGCCCTGTGAGTAACACTAAACCTAACCTAACCTAACACTATTACATCTACCAAGCCCTGTGAGTAACACTAAACCTAACCTAACCTAACACTATTACATCTACCAAGCCCTGTGAGTAACACTAAACCTAACCTAACACTAATACATCTACCAAGCCCTGTGAGTAACACTAAACCTAACCTAACACTAATACATCTACCAAGCCCTGTGAGTAACACTAAACCTAACCTAACCTAACACTAATACATCTACCAAGCCCTGTGAGTAACACTAAACCTAACCTAACCTAACACTATTACATCTACCAAGCCCTGTGAGTAACACTAAACCTAACCTAACACTAATACATCCAAGCCCTGTGAGTAACACTAAACCTAACCTAACCTAACACTAATACATCTACCAAGCCCTGTGAGCAACACTAAACCTAACCTAAACACTAAAACATCTACCAAGCCCTGTGAGTAACACTAAACCTAACCTAACTCAACACTAATACATCTACCAAGCCCTGTGAGTAACACTAAACCTAACCTAACACTAATACATCTACCAAGCCCTGTGAGTAACACTAAACCTAACCTAACCTAACACTATTACATCTACCAAGCCCTGTGAGTAACACTAAACCTAACCTAACACTAATACATCCAAGCCCTGTGAGTAACACTAAACCTAACCTAACCTAACACTAATACATCTACCAAGCCCTGTGAGTAACACTAAACCTAACCTAACACTAATACATCTACCAAGCCCTGTGAGTAACACTAAACCTAACCTAACCTAACACTAATACATCTACCAAGCCCTGTGAGTAACACTAAACCTAACCTAACCTAACACTATTACATCTACCAAGCCCTGTGAGTAACACTAAACCTAACCTAACACTAATACATCCAAGCCCTGTGAGTAACACTAAACCTAACCTAACCTAACCTAACACTATTACATCTACCAATCCCTGTGAGTAACACTAAACCTAACCTAACACTAATACATCTACCAAGCCCTGTGAGTAACACTAAACCTAACCTAACACTAATACATCCAAGCCCTGTGAGTAACACTAAACCTAACCTAACCTAACACTATTACATCTACCAAGCCCTGTGAGTAACACTAAACCTAACCTAACACTAATACATCCAAGCCCTGTGAGTAACACTAAACCTAACCTAACCTAACCTAACACTATTACATCTACCAAGCCCTGTGAGTAACACTACTAATACTATATGTATGGTTCCACAGTGTGGAGGAGCTGAGTGAACAAATTAAGCTGATGGACCAGGAGGACGAGCAGATGTATGAAATGCAGGGTCACGTGATCTACAAACAGTTCCTGTTGCCCTTCCTGTTGAATCACAACTCCTCAGGTCAGAGTTCTGATTGATCAGTTCTCCAGGCCCCCCAAAAAAACCCTGTATTTGTTACTGCTTTATTTACGTTGGTAACCAGTTTATAATAGCAATAAAGTATCTCGGGGTGGGGGGTGGGGGGGTTGTGGTATATGGATAATATACCACGGCTAATGGCTGTACTCCGCGAAGTGTTGTTCCTAAGAACAGCCCTTAGCCGTGGTATATTGGCCATATACCACAACACCCACATGCACTATTGCTTAAATATAAGTTGGGACATATCACTTCCTCAGTTACATGTGTTGTATAGAGGACTCTATTGCCCAAAATACAGTTGTAGCATGGGCAGCAACGTTGATGACTGTCACCATTTTGAAGTAGTCAACTGGGCGGGACATCCTATAGGTTAAGGAAGGATCACATAAGACATTCCACAACTGCAGGTGGCCAATAAATGACCAACCTTGACTTCATACCTGTTCAAACAACACACCCTGCATCCCACTGCTGGCTTGGCCACTGAAACTAAGCAGGGTCGGTCCTGGTGGGAGAACAGATGATGCTGTAAGTGGTGTTGGAGGGCCAGAAGGAGCCACTCTTTCCTCTGGTCTAAAAACATATCCTAATGCCCCAGGGCTCCCTACACAGGGACATTGCCCTGTGTAGGGAGCCATCTTTCAGATGGGATGTTAAAAGGGTGTCCTGACTCTCTGTGGCCACTAAAATATCCCATGGCACTTATTGTAAGAGTAGGGGGTATTTAACCCCAGTGTCCTGGCTAAATTCCCAATCTGGCCCCCATACCATCATGGCCACTTAATCATCCCCAGCTCCCAATTGGTTCATTCATCCCCCCCTTCCTCTCCCCTGTAATGATTCCCCAGGTTGTTGCTGTAAATCTGAATGTGTTCTTAGTCAACTTTACCTGGTAAAATAAGGGTTAGATAAAAAAAATAAAGTATAAACCCTTTCAGTTTGTTTACCAACACATAGAAGTAATATAATAAAACAACACTTCAAAATGGAGATGGCCTCACTGGCGCTGCTCGTGTGCTCACCGATACAACGTTGCGATCTCTATACAAGTCTATGGTGGCAAACTTCAGACTCTTTGTCATGTGATGGGGAGATTGAGATTATAACCCTCAAATGGCCTCTGATATACTGATAGGATCCCTTCACTATTTCCATCCTCAGACCCACAATGCATCTCTTCAGCCAGTAGCAGTTCAGACTGGCTGATCAAGAACTTTGGCGGATTCTCTGCATTCGCTCCTCTGACGGATTTCTATGATCTAAATGCTAATTTCTCTGCTGTAAGTATGAGAGTCATGTACGTTTCTATGTCGGCTGACTGCACCACCATGTTTATACTGTATATACACTACCGGTCAAAATTTTGGACACACCTACTCATTCTAGGGTTTTTCTTTATTTTATTTTTTTACCATTTTCTACATTGTAGAATAATAGTGAAGAAATCAAAACTATTAAATAACACATATGGAATCATGTAGTAACCATAAAAAGTGTTAAACAAATCCAAACATATTTTATATTTGAGATTCTTCAAATAGCCACCCTTTGCCTTGATGACAGCTTTGCACACTCTTGGCATTCTCTCAACCAGCTTCACCTGGAATGCTTTTCCAACCGTCTTGAAGGAGTTCCCACATAGGCTGAGCACTTGTTGGCTGCTTTTCCTTCACTATGCGGTCCATGATTATACAGTACATAAATATTTGGATAATTATGTATTCTGTGATTATATTGAGTCACCATATCAGCAATTGTTATGTTTCTAACATTTGATAGAGAAACTGAATCTAATGCTTAATAACCTTCTTGTTTCCTCTCTTCCAGTTGTCAGCCCTGGAGGTTCTCTCTCCAAAGCAGACAGCAGAGCTGGTGGTGTTGCCTCTTCCTGGTCTTTCAGGGAAAGATGTCATCATCAACACAGTGTTTGACTACCTGACTGAGTCACCAAAGGAGAGGAAACTCCCTGACTTCCTGTACCACCTCATAAGGCTGTCTGTGGTGGTAATGACCCCAAAGATTATTAGTAAACACCTTGTAAATCTGTCTTTGAGTTAACTGAAAAAAACATTGTAGTCTTGCTTCAATATGTTGATGTTAACTTCTATCCTCTCCCCAGACTCCAGTCGGCTGCACGGTGTACCAGACCATGTAAGTCTGACGTGAGACAATAGGTTGATTAGGCGATCCATGATATGCGGATCTAGTAATTGCATAAATATTCTCTATGTTCATGTGAAAAGATTAAAGATACCAATCTTTTAAATGACATTGTTTTTGTTTTCCACAGCTTTGTGAGGCTGTACCAAGCCATGTCAGCGTTGCCTCAAGAAATGGAGCCAATCATCTGGGCCAGTGTTTATGACCTCACAGAATCTGCACCAATGGGTGAGTCAGGAGCGCTGTCTTTTTCTCAAATCAGATTCCAGATATAATTGTTTAATTTTTTTTTAACTCAATTTAATCTCTTTGTATTTTGTTTTCATGTGAATAGATTGTTCTCTGGTACCAGTTAACCAACAGGCAAGTCAGTTCATGTATCATAAAAATGTTTCCAGATTGTGAAAGAACATTGTTCTTTATGCTTCTTATATTACCCTGAACTGAACATAGGAGGAATGGACAACAGTAAGACTCTTCTCAGAGACTTTCCTTAATGATTATTTTGTCTCTCTTGTTTTCTAGTGTCCAGTGTCATCACACAATGGTAAATGTAGTTTAGTAAACAACAACTTGATACTGAACCCCCATTCTTTATCCCAGAACTGCACATTTAATCCAATATCAAATGTTCTGTGTCCTTATTTTTCTTTTCATCTCTCTCAGCAACAAGAGTCTGTGCCGGAGTTGACAGGTACAGTAAGACATTATTCAGACCAGACTAGGGTTGCAACATTCTTGTAACTGTCCCAAAATTCATATATATATATATATATATGTTTTATTCTTGGTTGGAAGATGTAAAGAATAAGGAGGAAATAATCAAGTTATCTGGAATCTTCCAAACTGTTTTTCTGAAAAGTTGGGGAATTTGGGAAACTTCCCAGAATTCTGCAAACCTAGTCCATCCAAATGATTGAAACACACGGATCCTGATTGTGAGAGTTGGTTGTGAGTTTGACACTGATACTTCTGTCTTACCCGTGTTAAAGCTCGGCTCTACAACAGCTCTTGGACTCTGGGATCTCGACGGGACGTCTATGTGACTTCAGCATCAAACAATACGCCTGCTCACAGGTCTGGGTTGAACTGTCTTGAGACAATCATGTTTGTACTTATATATCACTGGCTTTGTGCTTATAGCCTTTGGCTTTCTGTGTTTACGAGTCACAGAAATAAACACTACATTTAACATTTGGATTAGTTATAAACATTCACCGGTGGTTCATGTTAACTACAGTGGGAAGTGACGTGTGGTCGAGCAGTTACAGTCGCTGACCCCGGCACACGTGTCATGTATGTCAGAGTCGGTTCAAATCCGTCCCACAGCCCTTTGACTCACCCTCCGTCTTTGTGTAGTGTAGACTTGACCATCTCTTCAATAAAGTCAAAAAAACATCACAAAGGACTAGGACTGCCTCACTCCCTAAAAGGTTGAAACAATGTGCAATGGAAGAAGTATGGAAGAAGTGTTAGTGGCTAAAGGACTTATCTTTTTCCACAGCTGAAAGACCTCAAAGCTGAGAACCTGGTCACACTGCTGAAATGTAAACTATCAGAGAACAACACAGACTCCAAAGAGACCTGGAAGCTGTTATTCACTAAAGCTTCTGCAGTTCTGGATCAGGCTCTTGTACTTCTCTCCAACCAGGTACGTCTGATTCTGAAAACATTGCGGGTGTCCTTACCAATGTCGACTTAACCAATTTCTCAGCCCTAGAGTTTCCGAATAGAGCATAAAAATTTAACAATTGTGTTCAAGGCCAGGAATGGTTTAGGGTTGGCCTAGTTTGAGGTTAAAGTTCAAGTAAGTATGTGGTGTATCGGGTCAGGGTTTGCTAAACCTTGAAGTAACCAACCACACCTCTTCCTCCCCAGTCTGAGCCTGTGATTGGCCCAGCACTATCCCAGGTGCTGGATGTGATTGGAGAGATCAGGGTCAATAGACTGACTGAGGATCAGCTGAGAGACAGTGATGTCATCAGGAAGTTGTTCTCTGGGCGTCTGAGAGCGTTCCTGCCGTCTGCATCAGGAGGGTTTCTGCACTGCCTCAGCACCAAGAACCTCAGCTGTGACTCTTACCAAGCTGTGTAAGTGGTTACTATTTCGGTTTAGGGCCTTAGTGTGTCAGGTCCTCACACAGTTAGGTGTTAGGTCCTCATAATGTAGATATTAGGTCCTCATAATGTAGGTATTAGGTCCTCATAATGTAGGTATTAGGTCCTCATAATGTAGGTATTAGGTCCTCATAATGTAGGTAGTAGGTCCTCATAATGTAGGTATTAGGTCCTCATAATGTAGGTATTAGGTCCTCATAATGTAGGTAGTAGGTCCTCATAATGTAGGTATTAGGTCCTCATAATGTAGGTATTAGGTCCTCATAATGTAGGTATTAGGTCCTCATAATGTAGGTATTAGGTCCTCGTAATGCAGGTATTAGGTCCTCATAATGTAGGTATTAGCTCCTCATAATGTAGGTATTAGGTCCTCATGATGTAGGTATTAGGTCCTCATAATATTATGTCCCCTAAATGTTAGGTCCTTATAACTTAAACACATTACTCACGTATCACTTTCAGGGTGAAGGAGTTTGGAGCCCAGTTTGATCACATGAACCTAGAGCAGCAGCAGCTGGTTCTGAAGGAGCTGGTCGTCCCCTTCCTGTCTCGACCCACATCAGGTAATCATCATCTGATTGCATGTTTGTTTTTGAATTGTTGATTGGTTAGTTTTTCAAGTATATCACATTGTTTTTTCATTTATTTTTTATTTGTTATAGTTGGTGATGACAGATAAAAAACATTACACAACGTAGATCTGCAAATTTGGATAGGTTTAGGCCTTTCGCATGTTTGTGTTTTGATGTTTATGTCTGTATGTTAATAATCCCCCTTCTCTCCAGACTCTGGCTGTGTGTCCAACTCTAACAGCAGTGTGGACTGGCTGCAGAAGAACTTGGGGCCGTTCTCAGTTCTTGTGTCCCTCGGGAACCTGTTGAATCTCAACACAGACTTCTCTCCTGTACGTCTCGTTTTCTGCCGACTACGCCACAATGATTATTCGTAGATATTTGTCCTTACCAAGTATTGATAACCTTCTTGTCTCCTCTCCTTCCAGTTGTCAGCCCTGGAGGTTCTCTCTCCAAAGCAGACAGCTGAGCTGGTGGTGTTGCCTCTTCCTGGTCTTCCAGGGAAAGATGTCATCGTCAACACAGTGTTTGACTACCTGACTGAGTCACCAAAGGAGAGGAGACTCCCTGAGTTCCTGTACCACCTCGTCAGGCTCTCTGAAGAGGTAACACTTTGTGCATTAGTAAACACAAGTTCTAACTTGTTTCTCAACTGATATTGATACTTTATCTTGTTGTTATATTGATGTTATATTGATGTCTTTTTCAGATGATGCTACCATGTGACAGCTTTAAGACCATGTAAGTGTATTCAACAGAAGTCTTAACGATGAAGAGGTCGTTTTTTTATCTTAATGACCTTGTAAAACCACAAAGCACCACTACTACACTTTGACATGTCCGTTTGTCTGTTTCTGTCTCAGCTTTGAGCGTCTGTACCAGGCCTTACCGTCTGCACCTCCAGAGATGGAGCCAGTTATTCAGGCCATTATAGACAACCTGATGCAGACCGCTCCAGAAGGTCAGTTGTCCTTCATTAACCTCGTTGACTATTTTAACACGAATAAGATTATTAAAAACAATATATCAACTGACTATTTTTCAATGCGTTTTCTAACTTTTGTTGACAGATTGCTTGCCGATGAATATGAAGGTGAGAATGTATCTCTTTTTTTGTTATTATATCTTTCATTGACTACTGTAATGAAGTAATGTAACTACTGTAATTGACTACTGTAATGAGGTAATGTAACTACTGTAATGAAGTAATGTAACTACTGTAATGAAGTAATGTAACTACTGTAATGAAGTAATGTAACTACTGTAATTGACTACTCTAATGAGGTAAGGTAACTACTGTAATGACTACTGTCAAAAAATAATGTAACTACTGTAATTAACTACTCTAATTGACTACTGTAATGAAGTAATGTAACTACTGTAATTGACTACTGTAATTGACTACTGTAATGAAGTAATGTAACTACTGTAATTGACTACTGTAATGAAAGGCACATTATTATTGATATCTTTGTAATATAATATCTTCTGTCTTTTTCAGTGCCCAATAACACCAGCGAACGGTAAAGTGTTTTCTCTGACAGCAACAACAGATGTGATGTGATACCTACTGTGTCGTATATATATTGCCGCATGAGAGTCTAAATCTAAACATGTATGTCTCTTTTTCTCTCCTGGTCACCTGCAGATACCAGAGTCTGTGAAGGAAATGCCAGGTAACAAGTTAACCACCTGTATCTTAGATCTACCTGGTCTTAATCCATTTAGAAAACTCTTATGGTGATCAGTGATATGACCGTTTGTTCTGTTTGATTCTTCTACAGTGATTCGCTACAAAGTTATTTGGCGACATCAAATACAGCGAACGTGCCCTGTACCTTTACCCTGGAGGAGTATGCCTGTGCATCGGTGAGATTTTTCCACTACAGCCGTGATTCTAGTGGATGAGAGACAAAGAGATACTGTGGAGATACACCAAGGTAGAGAAAACCCTCTGCATGTATTCATTCATTGACTCCATATATCATCTGTTCTTCTCTCTCGAAGCTGAAAGACTTCACTGCAGAACACCTGGTGTCTCTTCTGAGATGTAACCTGCCCGGCAACTCCTCTCACTCTAAAGAGACGTGGAAGGTTCTCCTCACCAAACTGACCTCTGTCTTAGACCAAGCTCTGGACATGTTCTCCAATATGGTGAGAATATACAGTAGATCAACGTTCCTTAAATGTGTGGGGCGCGTTCAGCAGGACGCAACGTTTGTGGAAAGTTCACATAGGAATATGCTATGTAGGAATCACGGCGGTTCTATTCATGGTTTTCTATCTGCAACGTTCGAGAGCGTTTTACAACTGAACATGGCCCTGTTGTTCTGTTATTGAATGACCGATCTCTTCCTCCCCAGTCCAAACCTGTCATTGGTCCAGCAGTATCCCAGGCGCTCGATGTGATTGGAGAGATCCGGGTCAACAGACTGACTGAGGATCAGCTGAGAGACAGTGATGTCATCAGGAAGTGGTTCTCTGGGCGTCTGAGAGTGTTCCTGCCGTCTGCATCAGGAGTGTTTCTGCACTGCCTCAGCACCAAGAACCTCAGCTGTGACTCGTATCAACAGATGTATGTTTTATAACCGCCTCGTAACACTGGGTTCACATAATTTAGGTCCTCATAATTTAGGTCCTCATAATTTAGGTCCTCATAATTTAGGTCCTCATAATTTAGGTCCTCATAATTTAGGTCCTCATCATTTAGGTCCTCTTTAGCTATACAACATTTGACAGTGGTATGTCAAAGAATATTTTATATACCATGTTGTCTTGACAATACCCCTCGAGAGGGGACTATGTTTGTCCCAGCCATTAGTAGCAGATATTGGTGCGTTCAGCTGACTGAGAGGAATCCAATACAATTTCCTGGATATTTCTAGGTCAAACACAAGGGGAGAAATCATGGGTTGGGGTCAGGGGTTAACCCACCATTAAGGACGTCGCGCCCAGATGGTTAACCCTCTAGAAACAAAGTGTTTTCTCAAGGATATTTACTGCCCTAACACATCATTTGTTTTCATCAAGCTTTTTCATTCTCTATTTAAGAACATCTAGTGGTATCTGAAACACATGTCAATATAGCATTTGATGAAACATTAGAAGTGTACCTTATTGCCATTACCTCAATGAAAGCACTAAATATCACAGTTGAAATGTCTAATTGGGTAATGCCAAATTTCAGTCAGAAGCACTACATATCACAGTTGAAATGTCTCATTGGGTAATGCCAAATTTCAGTCAGAAGGAAGTGTGGTTTAAAGTGTTGGAAATGCAGCAGAAATGTATTGGAAAGGTCAGGAAAACATCAGGGAAGATCTTTAGGCAATAAATGTGCCTGATCTTCTGTGTAGAAGAAACGGTCATCATTGCTTTCAATTCATTTTCTCCAGTCATTCTGAGCAGATTCTTTCGCAGTCGTCCTCTTCCCTTCTATCGAGTCCTGCTCAAACCGTTCAAACGCTAGAGCAACTTTTCTAGGAAGATGCTCCCGGTAGAGGTCCCGCGCGGACCTTGTATCTAGAGGCTTCATGATCTATATTTCCTTTCTCACAGACTGAGGGAGTTCAGCAATCAATTCGACCAAATGGACCAGATGAGACAAGAGCTGGTGGTCAAATACTTCATCCAGCCCTTCCTGACCAAAAACTCCTCAGGTATGGAAGATAGCAACTAGAGTAAAAGCAGCAAACTGTTCCTCATCTTCATTTAATCTTTGACCTTAACCAATCGGTATCTTCCCTCCAGACTCTGGCTGTGTGTCCAACTCTAACAGCAGTGTGGCCTGGCTGCAGAAGAACCTGGGGCGGTTTTCAGTCCTGGTGTCCCTCAGCGACATGTTGAAACTCAACACAGACTTCTCTCCTGTACGTCTCACTTTCTGCCGACTACGCCACTTTCTTTATACATACATATATTTTATTAAGGACACAATAAATGGGTTGTAAAGTATTCTAGTTAAGTCTGTACATCAGTAATGTTTTCACAGATCAGTTCACCCAGGTTAAAATGTCAGTTTTTTGATGTTGGAGAAGGTGTTTTGAACATTACAATCTCTCTCTTTCCACCTTTCTCCTTCCAGTTGTCAGCCCTGGAGGTTCTCTCTCCAAAGCAGACAGCAGAGCTGGTGGTGTTGCCTCTTCCTGGTCTTCCAGGGAAAGATGTCATCATCAACACAGTGTTTGACTTCCTGTCTAAGTCACCAAAGGAGAGGAGACTCCCTGAGTTCCTGTACCACCTTTCCAGGCTGTCTGTGGTGGTAATGACCCCAAAGATTATTAGTAAACCAACTTGTAAAGCTGTCTTTGAGTTAACTGAAAAAAACATTGTAGTCTTGCTTCATTATGGTGATGTTAACTTCTATCCTCTCCCCAGACTCCAGTCGGCTGCACGGTGTACCAGACCATGTAAGTCAAACTTGAGACAATAGGTTGATTAGGCGATCCATGATATGCGGATCTAGAAAATATTAAAGAGACCAATCTTTTAAATGACATTGTTTTTGTTTTCCACAGTTTTGTGAGGCTGTACCAAGCCATGTCAGCGTTGCCTCAAGAGATGGAGCCAATAATATGGGCCAGTGTTTATGACCTCACAGAATCTGCACCAATGGGTGAGTCAGGAGCACTGTCTTTTTCTCAAATCAGATTCCAGATATTATTATTATTTTTATTTTTTTACTCAATTTAATCTCTTTGTATTTTGTTTTCATGTGAATAGATTGTTCTCTGGTACCAGTTAACCAACAGGCAAGTCAGTTCATGTATCATTAAAATGTTTCCAGATTGTGAAAGAACATTGTTCTTTATGCTTCTTATATTACCCTGAACTGAACATAGGAGGAATGGACAACAGTAAGACTCTTCTCAGAGACTTTCCTTAATTATTATTTTGTCTCTCTTTTTTTTCTAGTGTCCAGTGTCATCACACAATGGTAAATGTAGTTTAGTAAACAACAACTTGATACTGAACCCCCAATCTTTATCCCAGAACTGCACATTTAATCCAATATCAAATGTTCTGTATCCTTATTTTGTATTTTTATCTCTCTCAGCAACAAGAGTCTGTGTCGGAGTTGACAGGTATAGTAAGACATTATTCAGACCAGACTAGGGTTGCAAAATTCTTGTAATTGTCCCAAAATTCATATATATATATTTATTCTTGGTTGGAAGATGTAAAGAATAAGGAGGAAATAATCAAGTTATCTGGAATCTTCCAAACTGTTTTTCTGAAAAATTGGGCATTTTGGGAAACTTCCCAGAATTTTGCAAACCTAGTCCATCCAAATGATTGAAACACGCGGATCCTGATTGTGAGAGTTGGTTGTGAGTTTGACACTGATACTTCTGTCTTACCCGTGTTAAAGCTCGGCTCTACAACAGCTCTTGGACTCTGGGATCTCGCCGGGACGTCTATGTGACTTCAGCATCCAACAATACGCCTGCTCACAGGTCTGGGTTGAACTGTCTTGAGACAATCATGTTTGTACTTATATATCACTGGCTTTGTGCTTATAGCCTTTGGCTTTCTGTATTTACGAGTCACAGAAAAAAACACTACATTTAACATTTGGATTAGTTATAAACATTCACTGGTGGTTTATGTTAACTACAGTGGAAAGTGACGTGTGTTCGAGCAGTTACAGTCGCTGACCCCGGCACACGTGTCATGTATGTCAGAGTCGGTTCAAATCCGTCCCACAGCCCTTTGACTCACCCTCCGTCTTTGTGTAGTGTAGACTTGACCATCTCTTCAATAAAGTCAAAAAAACATCACAAAGGACTAGGACTGCCTCCCTCCCTAAAAGGTTGAAACAATGTGCAATGGAAGAAGTATGGAAGAAGTATTAGTGGCTAAAGGACTTATCTTTTTCCACAGCTGAAAGACCTCAAAGCTGAGAACCTGGTCACACTGCTGAAATGTAAACTATCAGAGAACAACACAGACTCCAAAGAGACCTGGAAGCTGTTATTCACTAAAGCTTCTGCAGTTCTGGATCAGGCTCTTGTACTTCTCTCCAACCAGGTACGTCTGATTCTGAAAACATTGCGGGTGTCCTTACCAATGTTGACTTAACCAATTTCTCAGCCCTAGAGTTTCCGAATAGAGCATACAAATTTAACAATTGTGTTCAAGGCCAGGAATGGTTTAGGGTTGGCCTAGTTTGAGGTTAAAGTTCAAGTAAGTATGTGGTGTATCGGGTCAGGGTTTGCCAAACCTTGAAGTAACCAACCACATCTCTTCCTCCCCAGTCTGAGCCTGTGATTGGCCCAGCACTATCCCAGGTGCTGGATGTGATTGGAGAGATCAGGGTCAACAGACTGACTGAGGATCAGCTGAGAGACAGTGATGTCATCAGGAAGTTGTTCTCTGGGCGTCTGAGAGTGTTTCTGCCGTCTGCATCCGGAGGGTTTCTGCACTGCCTCAGCACCAAGAACCTCAGCTGTGACTCTTACCAAGCTGTGTAAGTGGTTACTATTTGGGTTTATGACCTTAGTGTGTCAGGTCCTCACAAAGTTAGGTGTTAGGTCCTCATAATGTAGGTATTAGGTCCTCATAATGTAGGTATTAGGTCCTCATAATGTAGGTATTAGGTCCTCATAATGTAGGTATTAGGTCCTCATAATGTAGGTATTAGGTCCTCATAATGTAGGTATTAGGACCTCATAATGTAGGTATTAGGTCCTCATAATGTAGGTGTTAGGTCCTCATAATGTTATGTCCCCTAAATGTTAGGTCCTTATAACTTATACACATTACTCACGTATCACTTTCAGGGTGAAGGAGTTTGGAGCCCAGTTTGATCACATGAACCTAGAGCAGCAGCAGCTGGATCTGAAGGAGCTGGTCGTCCCCTTCCTGTCTCGACCCACATCAGGTAATCATCAGCTGATTCGATGTTTGTAATTGAGTTGTTGATTGGTTCGTTTTTCAAGTATATCACAATGTTTTTTCAATTATTTTTTATTTTTTATAGTTGGTGATGACATATAAAAACATTACACAACGTAGACCTGCGAATTTGGATAGGTTTAGGCCTTTCGCATGTTTGTGTTTTGATGTTTATGTCTGTATGTTAATAATCCCCCTTCTCTCTAGACTCTGGCTGTGTGTCCAACTCTAACAGCAGTGTGGACTGGTTGCAGAAGAACTTGGGGCTGTTCTCAGTTCTTGTGTCCCTCGGGAACCTGTTGAATCTCAACACAGACTTCTCTCCTGTACGTCTCGTTTTCTGCCGACTACGCCACAATGATTATTCATAGATATTTGTCCTTATCAAGTATTGATAACCGTCTCCTCTCCTTCCAGTTGTCAGCCCTGGAGGTTCTCTCTCCAAAGCAGACAGCAGAGCTGGTGGTGTTGCCTCTTCCTGGTCTTCCAGGGAAAGATGTCATCATCAACACAGTGTTTGACTTCCTGTCTAAGTCACCAAAGGAGAGGAGACTCCCTGAGTTCCTGTACCACCTTTCCAGGCTGTCTGTGGTGGTAATGACCCCAAAGATTATTAGTAAACACCTTGTAAATCTGTCTTTGAGTTAAAAAAACATTGTAGTCTTGCTTCAATATGTTGATGTTAACTTCTATCCTCTCCCCAGACTCCAGTCAACTGCACGGTGTACCAGACCATGTAAGTCTGACTTGAGACAATAGGTTGATTAGGCGATCCATGATATGCGGATCTATTAATTGCATAAATATTCTCTATGTTCATGTGAAAAGATTAAAGATACCAATCTTTTAAATGACATTGTTTTTGTTTTCCACAGTTTTGTGAGGCTGTACCAAGCCATGTCAGCGTTGCCTCAAGAGATGGAGCCAATCATCTGGGCCAGTGTTTATGACCTCACAGAATCTGCACCAATGGGTGAGTCAGGAGCGCTGTCTTTTTCTCAAATCAGATTCCAGATATTATTATTATATTTTTTTACTCAATTTAATCTCTTTGTATTTTGTTTTCATGTGAATAGATTGTTCTCTGGTACCAGTTAACCAACAGGCAAGTCAGTTCATGTATCATAAAAATGTTTCCAGATTGTGAAAGAAAATTGTTCTTTATGCTTCTTATATTACCCTGAACTGAACATAGGAGGAATGGACAACAGTACGACTCTTCTCAGAGACTTTCCTTAATTATTATTTTGTCTCTCTTTTTTTTCTAGTGTCCAGTGTCATCGCACAATGGTCAATTTAGTTTAGGAAACAACAACTTGATACTGAACCCCCATTCTTTATCCCAGAACTGCACATTTAATCCAATATCAAATGTTCTGTATCCTTATTTTTCTTTTCATCTCTCTCAGGAACAAGAGTCTGTGCCGGAGTTGACAGGTACAGTAAGACATTATTCAGACCAGACTAGGGTTGCAAAATTATTGTAATTGTCCTAAAATTCATATATATTTTTTTTTATTATTGGTTGGAAGATGTAAAGAATAAGGAGGAAATAATCAAGTTATCTGGAATTTTCCAAAAAGTTTTTCTGAAAAGTTGGGCGTTTTGGGAAACTTCCCAGGATTTTGCAAACCTAGTCCATCCAAATGATTGAAACACACGGATCCTGATTGTGAGAGTTGGTTGTGAGTTTGACACTGATACTTCTGTCTTACCCGTGTTATAGCTCGGCTCTACAACAGCTCTTGGACTCTGGGATCTCGACGGGACGTCTATGTGACTTCAGCATTAAACAATACACCTGCTCACAGGTCTGGGTTGAACTGTCTTGAGACAATCATGTTTGTACTTATAGATCACTGGCTTTGTGCTTGTAGCCTTTGGCTTTCTGTTTTTACGAGTCACAGAAAAAAACACTACATTTAACATTTGGATTAGTTATAAACATTCACTGGTGGTTTATGTTAACTACAGTGGAAAGTGACGTGTGGTCGAGCAGTTACAGTCGCTGACCCCGGCACACGTGTCATGTATGTCAGAGTCGGTTCAAATCCGTCCCACAGCCCTTTGACTCACCCTCCGTCTTTCCTACACTTGACCATATCTTCAATAAAGTCAAAAAAACATCCAAAAGGACTAGGACTGCCTTACTCCCTAAAAGGTTGAAACAATGTGCAATGAAAGAAGTATGGAAGAAGTATTAGTGGCTAAAGGACTTATCTTTCCCACAGCTGAAAGACCTCAAAGCTGAGAACCTGGTCACACTGCTGAAATGTAAACTATCAGAGAACAACACAGACTCCAAAGAGACCTGGAAGCTGTTCTTCGCTAAAGCTTCTGCAGTTCTGGATCAGGCTCTTGTACTTCTCTCCAACCAGGTACGTCTGATTCTGAAAACATTGCGGGTGTCCTTACCAATGTCGACTTAACCAATTTCTCAGCCCTAGAGTTTCCGAATAGAGCATAAAAATTTAACAATTGTGTTCAAGGCCAGGAATGGTTTAGGGTTGGCCTAGTTTTAGGTTAAAGTTCAAGTAAGTATGTGGTGTATCGGGTCAGGGTTTGCCAAACCTTGAAGTAACCAACCACATCTCTTCCTCCCCAGTCTGAGCCTGTGATTGGCCCAGCACTATCCCAGGTGCTGGATGCGATTGGAGAGATCAGGGTCAACAGACTGACTGAGGATCAGCTGAGAGACAGTGTTGTCATCAGGAAGTTGTTCTCTGGGCGTCTGAGAGTGTTTCTGCCGTCTTCATCAGGAGAGTTTCTGCACTGCCTCAGCACCAAGAACCTCAGCTGTGACTCTTACCAAGCTGTGTAAGTGGTTACTATTTGGGTTTATGACCTTAGTGTGTCAGGTCCTCACAAAGTTAGGTGTTAGGTCCTCATAATGTAGATATTAGGTCCTCATAATGTAGGTATTAGGTCCTCATAATGTAGGTATTAGGTCCTCATAATGTAGGTATTAGGTCCTCATAATGTAGGTAGTAGGTCCTCATAATGTAGGTATTAGGTCCTCATAATGTAGGTAGTAGGTCCTCATAATGTAGGTATTAGGTCCTCATAATGTAGGTATTAGGTCCTCATAATGTAGGTATTAGGTCCTCATAATGTAGGTATTAGGACCTCATAATGTCGGTATTAGGTCCTCATAATGTAGGTATTAGGTCATCATAATGTAGGTATTAGGTCCTCATAATGTAGGTATTAGGTCCTCATAATGTAGCTATTAGGTCCTCATAATGTAGGTATTAGGTCCTCATAATGTAGGTATTAGGTCCTCATACTGTAGGTATTAGGTCCTCATAATGTTATGTCCCCTAAATGTTAGGTCCTTATAACTTATACACATTACTCACATATTACTTTCAGGGTGAAGGAGTTTGGAGCCCAGTTTGATCACATGAACCTAGAGCAGCAGCAGCTGGTTCTGAAGGAGCTGGTCGTCCCCTTCCTGTCTCGACCCACATCAGGTAATCATCAGCTGATTCGATGTTTGTTTTTGAGTTGTTGATTGGTTAGTTTTTCAAGTGTATCACAATGTTTTTTCATTTATTTTTTATTTTTTATATTTGGTGATGACATATAAAAACATTACACAAAGTAGACCTGCGAATTTGGATAGGTTTAGGCCATTCGCATGTTTGTGTTTTGATGTTTATGTCTGTATGTTAATAATCCCCCTTCCCTCCAGACTCTGGCTGTGTGTCCAACTCTAACAGCAGTGTGGACTGGCTGCAGAAGAACTTGGGGCCATTCTCAGTTCTTGTGTCCCTCGGGAACCTGTTGAATCTCAACACAGACTTCTCTCCTGTACGTCTCGTTTTCTGCCGACTACGCCACAATGATTATTCGTAGATATTTGTCCTTACCAAGTATTGATAACCTTCTTGTCTCCTCTCCTTCCAGTTGTCAGCCCTGGAGGTTCTCTCTCCAAAACAGACAGCTGAGCTGGTGGTGTTGCCTCTTCCTGGTCTTCCAGGGAAAGATGTCATCGTCAACACAGTGTTTGACTACCTGACCGAGTCACCAAAGGAGAGGAGACTCCCTGAGTTCCTGTACCACCTCGTCAGGCTCTCTGAAGAGGTAACACTTTGTGCATTAGTAAACACAAGTTCTAACTTGTTTCTCAACTGATATTGATACTTTATCTTGTTGTTATATTGATGTTATATTGATGTCTTTTTCAGATGATGCTACCATGTGACAGCTTTAAGACCATGTAAGTGTATTCAACAGAAGTCTTAACGATGAAGAGGTCGTTTTTTTTATCTTAATGACCTTGTAAAACCACAAAGCACCACTACTACACTTTGACATGTCCGTTTGTCTGTGTCTGTCTCAGCTTTGAGCGTCTGTACCAGGCCTTACCGTCTGCACCTCCAGAGACGGAGCCAGTTATTCAGGCCATTATAGACAACCTGATGCAGACCGCTCCAGAAGGTCAGTCGTCCTTCATTAACCACGTTGACTATTTTACCACGAATAAGATTACTAAAAACAATATATCGACTGACTATTTTTCAATGCGTTTTCTAACTTTTGTTGACAGATTGCTTGCCGATGAATATGAAGGTGAGAATGTATTTATTTTTTGTTATTATATCTTTCATTGACTACTGTAATGAAGTAATGTAACTACTGTAATTGACTACTGTAATGAAGTAATGTAACTACTGTAATTGACTGTTGCAATGAAGTAATGTAACTACTATAATTGACTACTGTAATGAAGTAATGTAACTACTATAATTGACTGCTGTAATGAGGTAATGTAACTACTGTAATTGACTGCTGTAATGAGGTAATGTAACTACTGTAATTGACTGCTGTAATGAGGTAATGTAACTACTGCAATTGACTACTGTAATTAAGTAATGTAACTACTCTAATTGACTACTGTAATGAAGTAATGTAACTACTGTAATTGACTACTGTAATGAAGTAATGTAACTACTGTAATTGACCACTGTCAAAAAGTAATGTACCTACTGTAATTAACTACTGTAATTGACTACTATAATGAAATTGCCTATTATTATTGATACCTTTGTAATATAATATCTTCTGTCTTTTTCAGTGTCCAATAACACCAGCGAACGGTAAGTGTTTTCTCTGACAGCAACAACAGATGTGACACCTGCCGTATCGTATATATATTGCCGCATGAGAGTCTAAATCTAAACATGTATGTCTCTTTCTCTCCTGGTCACCTGCAGATACCAGAGTCTGTGAAGGAAATGCCAGGTAACAAGTTAATCACCTATATCTTAGATCTACCTGGTCTTAATCCATTTAGAAAACTCTTATGGTGATCAGTGATATGACCGTTTGTTCTGTTTGATTCTTCTACAGTGATTCGCTACAAAGTTATTTGGCGACATCAAATACAACGAACGTGCCCTGTACCTTTACCCTGGAGGAGTATGCCTGTGCATCGGTGAGATTTTTCCACTACAGCCGTGATTCTAGTGGATGAGAGACAAAGAGATACTGTAGAGATACACCAAGGTAGAGAAAACCCTCTGCATGTATTCATTCATTGACTCCATATATCATCTTTTCTTCTCTCTCGAAGCTGAAAGACTTCACTGCAGAACACCTGGTGTCTCTTCTGAGATGTAACCTGCCCGGCAACTCCTCTCACTCTAAAGAGACGTGGAAGGTTCTCCTCACCAAACTGACCTCTGTCTTAGACCAAGCTCTGGACATGTTCTCCAATATGGTGAGAATATACAGTAGATCAACATTCCTTAAATGTGTGGGGCGCGTTCAGCAGGACGCAACGTTTTGGAAAGTTCACATAGGAATATGCCATGTAGGAATCACGGCGGTTCTATTCATGGTGTTCTATCTGCAACGTTCGAGAGTGTTTTGCAACCGAACGTGGCCCTGTTGTTCTGTTATTGAATGCCCGACCTCTTCCTCCCCAGTCCAAACCTGTCATTGGTCCAGCAGTATCCCAGGCGCTCGATGTGATTGGAGAGATCCGGGTCAACAGACTGACTGAGGATCAGCTGAGAGACAGTGATGTCATCAGGAAGTGGTTCTCTGGCCGTCTGAGAGCGTTCCTGCCGTCTGCATCAGGAGTGTTTCTGCACTGCCTCAGCACCAAGAACCTCAGCTGTGACTCGTATCAACAGATGTATGTTTTATAACCGCCTCGTAACACTAGGTCCTCATAATTTAGGTCCTCATAATTTAGGTCCTCATAATTTAGGTCCTCATAATTTAGGTCCTCATAATTTAGGTCCTCATAATTTAGGTCCTCTTTAGCTATACAACATTTGACAGTGGTATGTCAAAGAATATTTTATATACCATGTTGTCTTGACAATACCCCTCAGGAGGGGACTCTGTTTGTCCCAGCAATTAGTAGCAGATATTGGTGCGTTCAGCTGACTGAGAGGAATCCAATACAATTTCCTGGATATTTCTAGGTCAAACACAAGGGGTGAAATCATGAGTTGGGGTCAGGGGTCAGGGGTTAACCCACCATTAAGGACGTCGCGCCCAGAGGGTTAACCCTCTAGAAACAAAGTGTTTTCTCAAGGATATTTACTGCCCTAACACATCATTTGTTTTCATCAAGCTTTTTCATTCTCTATTTAAGAACATCTAGTGGTATCTGAAACACATGTCAATATAGTATTTGATGAAATTTTAGAAGTGTACCTTATTGCCATTACCTCAATGAAAGCACTAAATATCACAGTTGAAATGTCTAATTGGGTAATGCCACATTTCAGTCAGAAGCACTAAATATCACAGTTGAAATGTCTAAATGGGGTTAATGCCAAATTTCAGTCAGAAGCACTAAATATCACAGTTGAAATGTCTAATTGGGTAATGCAACATTTCAGTCAGGAGCACTAAATATCACAGTTGAAATGTCTAATTGGGTAATGCCACATTTCAGTCAGAAGCACTAAATACTACAGTTGAAATGTCTAATTGGGGTAATGCCAAATTTCAGTCAGAAGCACTAAATATCACAGTTGAAATGTCTAATTGGGGTAATGCCACATTTCAGTCAGAAGCACTAAATACTACAGTTGAAATGTCTAATTGGGGTAATGCCAAATTTCAGTCAGAAGCACTAAATATCACAGTTGAAATGTCTAATTGGGTAATGCCAAATTTCAGTCAGAAGCACTAAATATCACAGTTGAAATGTCTAATTGGGTAATGCCAAATTTCAGTCAGAAGCACTAAATATCACAGTTGAAATGTCTAATTGGGTAATGACACATTTCAGTCAGAAGGAAGTGTGGTTTAAAGTGTTGGAAATGCAGCAGAAATGTATTGGAAAGGTCAGGAAAACACCAGGGAAGATCTTTAGGCATTAAATGTGCCTGATCTTCTGTGCAGAAGAAAAGGTCATCATTGCTTTCAATTCATTTTCTCCAGTCATTCTGAGCAGATTCTGTCGCAGTCGTCCTCTTCCCTTCTATCGGGTCCTGCTCAAACCGTTCAAACGCTAGAGCAACTTTTCTAGGAAGATGCTCCCAGTAGAGGTCCCGCGCGGACCTCGTATCTAGAGGCTTCATGATTTATATTTCCTTTCTCACAGACTGAGGGAGTTCAGCAATCAATTTGACCAAATGGACCAGATGAGACAAGAGCTGGTGGTCAAATACTTCATCCAGACCTTCCTGACCAAAAACTCCTCAGGTGTGGAAGATAGCAACTAGAGTAAAAGCAGCAAACTGTTCCTCATCTTCATTTAATCTTTGAACTTAACCAATCGGTCTCCTCCCTCCAGACTCTGGCTGTGTGTCCAACTCTAACAGCAGTGTGGCCTGGCTGCAGAAGAACCTGGGGCGGTTTTCAGTCCTGGTGTCCCTCAGCGACCTGTTGAAACTCAACACAGACTTCTCTCCTGTACGTCTCACTTTCTGCCGACTACGCCACTTTGTTTATACATGCATATATTTTACTAAGGACACAATAAATGGGTTGTAAAGTATTCTAGTTAAGTCTGTACATCAGTAATGTTTTCACAGATCAGTTCACCCAGGTTAAAATGTCAGTTTTTTGATGTTGGAGAAGGTGTTTTGAACATTACAATCTCTCTCTTTCCACCTTTCTCCTTCCAGTTGTCAGCCCTGGAGGTTCTCTCTCCAAAGCAGACAGCAGAGCTGGTGGTGTTGCCTCTTCCTGGTCTTCCAGGGAAAGATGTCATCATCAACACAGTGTTTGACTTCCTGTCTATGTCACCAAAGGAGAGGAGACTCCCTGAGTTCCTGTACCACCTTTCCAGGCTGTCTGTGGTGGTAATGACCCCAAAGATTATTAGTAAACACCTTGTAAAGCTGTCTTTGAGTTAAAAAAACATTGTAGTCTTGCTTCAATATGTTGATGTTAACTTCTATCCTCTCCCCAGACTCCAGTCAACTGCACGGTCTACCAGACCATGTAAGTCTGACTTGAGACAATAGGTTGATTAGGCGATCCATGATATGCGGATCTAAAAAATATTAAAGAGACCAATCTTTTAAATGACATTGTTTTTGTTTTCCAAAGTTTTGTGAGGCTGTACCAAGCCATGTCAGCGTTGCCTCAAGAGATGGAGCCAATCATCTGGGCCAGTGTTTATGACCTCACAGAATCTGCACCAATGGGTGAGTCAGGAGCACTGTCTTTTTCTCAAATCAGATTCCAGATATAATTTGTTTTAATTTTTTTTTTACTCAATTTAATCTCTTTGTATTTTGTTTTCATGTGAATAGATTGTTCTCTGGTACCAGTTAACCAACAGGCAAGTCAGTTCATATCATAAAAATGTTTCCAGATTGTGAAAGAACATTGTTCTTTATGCTTCTTATATTACCCTGAACTGAACATAGGAGGAATGGACAACAGTAAGACTCCTCTCAGAGACTTTCCTTAATTATTATTTTGTCTCTCTTTTTTCTAGTGTCCAGTGTCATCACACAATGGTAAATGTAGTTTAGTAGACAACAACTTGATACTGAACCCATATTCTTTATCCCAGAACTGCACATTTAATCCAATATCAAATGTTCTGTATCCTTATTTTTCTTTTCATCTCTCTCAGCAACAAGAGTCTGTGCCGGAGTTGACAGGTACAGTAAGACATTATTCAGACCAGACTAGGGTTGCAACATTCTTGTAACTGTCCCAAAATTCATATATATATATATTTATTCTTGGTTGGAAGATGTAAAGAATAAGGAGGAAATAATCAAGTTATCTGGAATCTTCCAAACTGTTTTTCTGAAAAGTTGGGCGTTTTGGGAAACTTCCCAGAATTCTGCAAACCTAGTCCATCCAAATGATTGAAACACACGGATCCTGATTGTGAGAGTTGGTTGTGAGTTTGACACTGATACTTCTGTCTTACCCGTGTTAAAGCTCGGCTCTACAACAGCTCTTGGACTCTGGGATCTCGCCGGGACGTCTATGTGACTACAGCATCAAACAATACACCTGCTCACAGGTCTGGGTTGAACTGTCTTGAGACAATCATGTTTCTACTTATATATCACTGGCTTTGTGCTTATAGCCTTTGGCTTTCTGTGTTTACGAGTCACAGAAAAAAACACTACATTTAACATTTCGAGTAGTTATATTGGGGTGGCAGGGTATCATAGTGGTTAGAGTGTTGGACTAGGAACCGGAAGGTTGCAAGTTCAAACCCCCGAGCTGACAAGGTACAAATCTGTCATTCTGCCCCTGAACAGGCACTTAAACCCACTGTTCCTAGGCCGTCATTGAAAATAAGAATTTGTTCTTAAGTGAATGACTTGCCTAGTAAAATAAATAAATAAACATTCACTGGTGGTTCATGTTAACTACAGTGGAAAGTGACGTGTGGTCGAGCAGTTACAGTCCCTCGGTTCAAATCCGTCCCACAGCCCTTTGACTCACCCTCCGTCTTTCCTACACTTGACCATCTCTTCAATAAAGTCAAAAAAACATCCAAAAGGACTAGGACTGCCTCACTCCCTAAAAGGTTGAAACAATGTGCAATGGAAGAAGTATGGCTAAAGGACTTATATTTTTCCACAGCTGAAAGACCTCAAAGCTGAGAACCTGGTCACACTGCTGAAATGTAAACTATCAGAGAACAACACAGACTCCAAAGAGACCTGGAAGCTGTTCTTCACTAAATCTTCTGCAGTTCTGGATCAGGCTCTTGTACTTCTCTCCATCCAGGTACGTCTGATTCTGAAAACATTGCGGGTGTCCTTACCAATGTCGACTTAACCAATTTCTCAGCCCTAGAGTTTCCGAATAGAGCATAAAAATGTAACAATTGTGTTCAAGGCCAGGAATGGTTTAGGGTTGGCCTAGTTTGAGGTTAAAGTTCAAGTAAGTATGTAGTGTATCGGGTCAGGGTTTGCCAAACCTTGAAGTAACCAACCACATCTCTTCCTCCCCAGTCTGAGCCTGTGATTGGCCCAGCACTATCCCAGGTGCTGGATGTGATTGGAGAGATCAGGGTCAACAGACTGACTGAGGATCAGCTGAGAGACAGTGATGTCATCAGGAAGTTGTTCTCTGGGCGTCTGAGACCGTTTCTGCCGTCTGCATCCGGAGGGTTTCTGCACTGCCTCAGCACCAAGAACCTCAGCTGTGACTCTTACCAAGCTGTGTAAGTGGTTACTATTTGGGTTTATGACCTTAGTGTGTCAGGTCCTCACAAAGTTAGGTGTTAGGTCCTCATAATGTAGGTATTAGGTCCTCATAATGTAGGTATTAGGTCCTCATAATGTAGGTGTTAGGTCCTCATAATGTTATGTCCCCTAAATGTTAGGTCCTTATAACTTAAACCCATTACTCACGTATTACTTTCAGGGTGAAGGAGTTTGGAGCCCAGTTTGTTCACATGAACCTAGAGCAGCAGCAGCTGGTTCTGAAGGAGCTGGTCGTCCCCTTCCTGTCTCGACCCACATCAGGTAATCATCATCTGATTGCATGTTTGTTTTTGAATTGTTGATTGGTTAGTTTTTCAAGTGTATCACAATGTTTTTTCAATAATTTTGTATTTTTTATAGTTGGTGATGACATAAAAACATTACACAACGTAGACCTGCGAATTTGGATAGATTTAGGCCATTCGCATGTTTGTGTTTTGATGTTTATGTCTGAATGTTAATAATCCCCCTTCTCTCCAGACTCTGGCTGTGTGTCCAACTCTAACAGCAGTGTGGACTGGCTGCAGAAGAACTTGGGGCCGTTCTCAGTTCTTGTGTCCCTCGGGAACCTGTTGAATCTCAACCCAGACTTCTCTCCTGTACGTCTCGTTTTTTGCCGACTACGCCACAATGATTATACGTAGATATTTGTCCAAGTATTGATAACCTTCTTGTCTCCTCTCCTTCCAGTTGTCAGCCCTGGAGGTTCTCTCTCCAAAACAGACAGCAGAGCTGGTGGTGTTGCCTCTTCCTGGTCTTCCAGGGAAAGATGTCATCGTCAGCACAGTGTTTGACTACCTGACCGAGTCACCAAAGGAGAGGAGACTCCCTGAGTTCCTGTACCACCTCGTCAGGCTCTCTGAAGAGGTAACACTTTGTGCATTAGTAAACACAAGTTCTAACTTGTTTCTCAACTGATATTGATACTTTATCTTGTTGTTATATTGATGTTATTGTTGTTGTTGTTATATTGATGTTATTGTTGTTGTTGTTATATTGATGAAGCCCTTTGATGTCCTTTTCAGATGATGCTACCATGTGACAGCTTTAAGACCATGTAAGTGTATTCAACAGAAGTCTTAACGATGAAGAGGTCGTTTTTTTTATCTTAATGACCTTGTAAAACCACAAAGCACCACTACTACACTTTGACATGTCCGTTTGTCTGTGTCTGTCTCAGCTTTGAGCGTCTGTACCAGGCCTTACCGTCTGCACCTCCAGAGATGGAGCCAGTTATTCAGGCCATTATAGACAACCTGATGCAGACCGCTCCAGAAGGTCAGTCGTCCGTCATTAACCACGGTGACTATTTTAACACGAATAAGATTACTAAAAACAATATATCAACTGACTATTTTTCAATGCGTTTTCTAACTTTTGTTGACAGATTGCTTGCCGATGAATATGAAGGTGAGAATGTATCTCTTTTTTGTTACTATATCTTTCATTGACTACTGTAATGAAGTAATGTAACTACTGTAATTGACTACTGTAATGAGGTAATGTAACTACTGTAATTGACTACTGTAATGAAGTAATGTAACTACTGTAATTGACTACTGTAATGAAGTAATGTAACTACTGTAATTGACTACTGTAATGAAGTAATGTAACTACTGTAATTGACTGTTGCAATGAAGTAATGTAACTACTGTAATTGACTACTGTAATGAAGTAATGTAACTACTGTAATTGACTGTTGTAATGAAGTAATGTAACTACTATAATTGACTGCTGTAATGAGGTAATGTAACTACTGTAATTGACTGCTGTAATGAGGTAATGTAACTACTGTAATTGACTGTTGCAATGAAGTAATGTAACTACTGTAATTGACTACTGTAATGAAGTAATGTAACTACTGTAATTGACTGTTGCAATGAAGTAATGTAACTACTGTAATTGACTACTGTAATGAAGTAATGTAACTACTGTAATTGACTGTTGTAATGAAGTAATGTAACTACTATAATTGACTGCTGTAATGAGGTAATGTAACTACTGTAATTGACTGCTGTAATGAGGTAATGTAACTACTGTAATTGACTACTGTAATGAAGTAATGTAACTACTGTAATTGACTACTGTAATGAGGTAAGGTAACTACTGTAATTGACTACTGTAATGAGGTAATGTAACTACTGTAATTGACTACTGTAATGAAGTAATGTAACTACTGTAATTTACTACTGTACTGAGGTACTGTAACTACTGTAATTGACCACTGTCAAAAAGTAATGTAACGACTGTAATTAACTACTGTAATTGACTACTTTAATGAAGTAATGTAACTACTGTAATTGACTACTGTAATGTAGTAATGTAACTACTGTAATTGACTACTTTAATGAGGTAATGTAACTACTGTAATTGACTACTGTAATGAAGTAATGTAACTACTGTAATTGACCACTGTCAAAAAGTAATGTACCTACTGTAATTAACTACTGTAATTGACTACTATAATGAAATTGCCTATTATTATTGATACCTTTGTAATATAATATCTTCTGTCTTTTTCAGTGTCCAATAACACCAGCGAACGGTAAGTGTTTTCTCTGACAGCAACAACAGATGTGACACCTGCCGTATCGTATATATATTGCCGCATGAGAGTCTAAATCTAAACATGTATGTCTCTTTCTCTCCTGGTCACCTGCAGATACCAGAGTCTGTGAAGGAAATGCCAGGTAACAAGTTAATCACCTATATCTTAGATCTACCTGGTCTTAATCCATTTAGAAAACTCTTATGGTGATCAGTGATATGACCGTTTGTTCTGTTTGATTCTTCTACAGTGATTCGCTACAAAGTTATTTGGCGACATCAAATACAACGAACGTGCCCTGTACCTTTACCCTGGAGGAGTATGCCTGTGCATCGGTGAGATTTTTCCACTACAGCCGTGATTCTAGTGGATGAGAGACAAAGAGATACTGTAGAGATACACCAAGGTAGAGAAAACCCTCTGCATGTATTCATTCATTGACTCCATATATCATCTTTTCTTCTCTCTCGAAGCTGAAAGACTTCACTGCAGAACACCTGGTGTCTCTTCTGAGATGTAACCTGCCCGGCAACTCCTCTCACTCTAAAGAGACGTGGAAGGTTCTCCTCACCAAACTGACCTCTGTCTTAGACCAAGCTCTGGACATGTTCTCCAATATGGTGAGAATATACAGTAGATCAACGTTCCTTAAATGTGTGGGGCGCGTTCAGCAGGACGCAACGTTTTGGAAAGTTCACATAGGAATATGCTACAGTATGTAGGAATCACGGCGGTTCAATTCATCGTTTTCTATCTGCAACGTTCGAGAGCGTTTTGCAACCGAACGTGGCCCTGTTGTTCTGTTATTGAATGACCGATCTCTTCCTCCCCAGTCCAAACCTGTGCTTGGTCCAGCAGTATCCCAGGCGCTCGATGTGATTGGAGAGATCCGGGTCAACAGACTGACTGAGGATCAGCTGAGAGACAGTGATGTCATCAGGAAGTGGTTCTCTGGGCGTCTGAGACTGTTCCTGCCGTCTGCATCAGGAGTGTTTCTGCACTGCCTCAGCACCAAGAACCTGAGCTGTGACTCGTATCAACAGATGTATGTAATGGTTAAAGGGGATACTTTGGGAGACCATTTACCTATTCTCCAGAGACAGATGCATGTAATGGTTAAAGGGGATACTTTGGGAGACCATTTACCTACGTCTCCAAAGACAGATGTATGTAATGGTTAAAGGGGATACTTTGGGAGACCATTTACCTACGTCTCCAAAGACAGATGTATGTAATGGTTAAAGGGGATACTTTGGGAGACCATTTACCTACATCTCCAAAGACAGATGTATGTAATGGTTAAAGGGGATACTTTGGGAGACCATTTACCTACGTCTCCAGAGACAGATGTACTCTTGGATACCATCTTTATGTCTCTGCGCTGATCAGTTTGAAAGGAAGTTGCTGAAGACTACTGCTAAGGCAATTGCTAACTAGCATTAGCGTCAATGACCGGAAGTTTATGCAGATACCCATAGACTTCCAATCATGGCGCTAACTCTAGTTAGCATTGTCTGGCGAAACTACGTCTAACTTCTTTCATACCGGGCACAGAGACATAAAAACATGGTGTCCACAAGTTCATCTGACTCTGGGGAAGTTGATACAGGGCCTCATTGACAAAATAATGAAGAATCCCTGAATAGATTGATATTAATGCATAAATGTGTATTAATTTGACTACTACCTGCAGTCAAATGACCAAATAGCACTCTATTGGACTCATTTGGTGAGAGAAAGAAAAAATTCAGAAAATGCAGTGTTTTTTAAATGTCAAAAATGTTTTGTTAACATTTCATTTTTTTGTGATTAATATAAACTGTAATATTGGGATGAAACATCAAAATGTAAAACATTTCAACTCTATATCTGGCAGAGTACTTTTTTAAAAGTCCATAACCGTGTGTGAGGCGAATACTTCTGTTTCAAAGTTCAGACCACCAAGAAACACTCTGTGACCCTGATATAGCCCACTGCAGTAAAGGGTTAATGTGATTCATATCGAGCTGATAGTATGTTCTGTTTCCTTTCTCACAGACTGAGGGAGTTCAGCAATCAATTCGACCAAATGGACCAGATGAGACAAGAGCTGCTGGTCAAATACTTCATCCAGCCCTTCCTGACCAAAAACTCCTCAGGTATAGAAGATAGCAACTAGAGTAAAAGCAGCAAACTGTTCCTCATCTTCATTTAATCTTTGACCTTAACCAATCGGTCTCCTCCCTCCAGACTCTGGCTGTGTGTCCAACTCTAACAGCAGTGTGGCCTGGCTGCAGAAGAACCTGGGGCGGTTTTCAGTCCTGGTGTCCCTCAGCGACCTGTTGAAACTCAACACAGACTTCTCTCCTGTACGTCTCACTTTCTGCCGACTACGCCACTTTGTTTATACATGCATATATTTTACTAAGGACACAATAAATGGGTTGTAAAGTATTCTAGTTAAGTCTGTACTTCAGTAATGTTTTCACAGATCAGTTCACCCAGGTTAAAATGTCAGTTTTTTGATGTTGGAGAAGGTGTTTTGAACATTACAATCTCTCTCTTTCCACCTTTCTCCTTCCAGTTGTCAGCCCTGGAGGTTCTCTCTCCAAAGCAGACAGCAGAGCTGGTGGTGTTGCCTCTTCCTGGTCTTCCAGGGAAAGATGTCATCATCAACACAGTGTTTGACTTCCTGTCTAAGTCACCAAAGGAGAGGAGACTCCCTGAGTTCCTGTACCACCTTTCCAGGCTGTCTGTGGTGGTAATGACCCCAAAGATTATTAGTAAACACCTTGTAAAGCTGTCTTTGAGTTAAAAAAACATTGTAGTCTTGCTTCAATATGTTGATGTTAACTTCTATCCTCTCCCCAGACTCCAGTCGGCTGCACGGTCTACCAGACCATGTAAGTCAAACTTGAGACAATAGGTTGATTAGGCGATCCATGATATGCGGATCTAGTAATTGCATAAATATTCTCTATGTTCATGTGAAAATATTAAAGAGACCAATCTTTTAAATGACATTGTTTTTGTTTTCCAAAGTTTTGTGAGGCTGTACCAAGCCATGTCAGCGTTGCCTCAAGAGATGGAGCCAATCATCTGGGCCAGTGTTTATGACCTCACAGAATCTGCACCAATGGGTGAGTCAGGAGCACTGTCTTTTTCTCAAATCAGATTCCAGATATAATTTTTTATTTTATTTTTTTTACTCAATTTAATCTCTTTGTACTTTGTTTTCATGTGAATAGATTGTTCTCTGGTACCAGTTAACCAACAGGCAAGTCAGTTCATGTATCATAAAAATGTTTCCAGATTGTGAAAGAACATTGTTCTTTATGCTTCTTATATTACCCTGAACTGAACATAGGAGGAATGGACAACAGTAAGACTCTTCTCAGAGACTTTCCTTAATGATTATTTTGTCTCTCTTTTTTTCTAGTGTCCAGTGTCATCGCACAATGGTAAATTTAGTTTAGTAGACAACAACTTGATACTGAACCCATATTCTTTATCCCAGAACTGCACATTTAATCCAATATCAAATGTTCTGTATCCTTATTTTTCTCTTTATCTCTCTCAGCAACAAGAGTCTGTGCCGGAGTTGACAGGTACAGTAAGACATTATTCAGACCAGACTAGGGTTGCAACATTCTTGTAATTGTCCTAAAATTCATTTATATATATATTTTTATTCTTGGTTGGAAGATGTAAAGAATAAGGAGGAAATAATCAAGTTATCTGGAATCTTCCAAACTGTTTTTCTGAAAAGTTGGGTATTTTGGGGAACTTCCCAAAATTTTGCAAACCTAGTCCATCCAAATGATTGAAACACACGGATCCTGATTGTGAGAGTTGGTTGTGAGTTTGACACTGATACTTCTGTCTTACCCGTGTTATAGCTCGGCTCTACAACAGCTCTTGGACTCTGGGATCTCGACGGGACGTCTATGTGACTACAGCGTCAAACAATACGCCTGCTCACAGGTCTGGGTTGAACTGTCTTGAGACAATCATGTTTGTACTTATATATCACTGGCTTTGTGCTTATAGCCTTTGGCTTTCTGTAGTTACGAGTCACAGAAAAAAACACTACATTTAACTTTTGGATTAGTTATAAACATTCACCGGTGGTTCATGTTAACTACAGTGGGAAGTGACGTGTGGTCGAGCAGTTACAGTCCCTCGGTTCAAATCCGTCCCACAGCCCTTTGACTCACCCTCCGTCTTTCCTACACTTGACCATCTCTTAAATAAAGTCAAAAAAACATCCAAAAGGACTAGGACTGCCTCACTCCCTAAAAGGTTGAAACAATGTGCAATGGAAGAAGTATGGAAGAAGTATTAGTGGCTAAAGGTCTTATCTTTTTCCACAGCTGAAAGACCTCAAAGCTGAGAACCTGGTCACACTGCTGAAATGTAAACTGTCAGAGAACAACACAGACTCCAAAGAGACCTGGAAGCTGTTATTCACTAAAGCTTCTGCAGTTCTGGATCAGGCTCTTGTACTTCTCTCCAACCAGGTACGTCTGATTCTGAAAACATTGCGGGTGTCCTTGCCAATGTCGACTTAACCAATTTCTCAGCCCTAGAGTTTCCGAATAGAGCATAAAAATTTAACAATTGTGTTCAAGGCCAGGAATGGTTTAGGGTTGGCCTAGTTTGAGGTTAATGTTCAAGTATGTATGTGGTGTATCGGGTCAGGGTTTGCCAAACCTTGAAGTAACCAACCACATCTCTTCCTCCCCAGTCTGAGCCTGTGATTGGCCCAGCACTATCCCAGGTGCTGGATGTGATTGGAGAGATCAGGGTCAACAGACTGACTGAGGATCAGCTGAGAGACAGTGATGTCATCAGGAAGTTGTTCTCTAGGCGTCTGAGAGCGTTTCTGCCGTCTGCATCCGGAGGGTTTCTGCACTGCCTCAGCACCAAGAACCTCAGCTGTGACTCTTACCAAGCTGTGTAAGTGGTTACTATTTGGGTTTATGACCTTAGTGTGTCAGGTCCTCACAAAGTTAGGTGTTAGGTCCTCATAATGTAGGTATTTGGTCCTCATAATGTAGGTATTAGGTCCTCATAATGTAGGTGTTAGGTCCTCATAATGTTATGTCCCCTAAATGTTAGGTCCTTATAACTTAAACACATTACTCACGTATTACTTTTAGGGTGAAGGAGTTTGGAGCCCAGTTTGATCACATGAACCTAGAGCAGCAGCAGCTGGTTCTGAAGGAGCTGGTCGTCCCCTTCCTGTCTCGACCCACATCAGGTAATCATCAGCTGATTCGATGTTTGTTTTTGAGTTGTTGATTGGTTCGTTTTTCAAGTATATCACAATGTTTTTTCAATTATTTTTTATTTTTTATAGTTGGTGATGACATATAAAAACATTACACAACGTAGACCTGCGAATTTGGATAGGTTTAGGCCTTTCGCATGTTTGTGTTTTGATGTTTATGTCTGTATGTTAATAATCCTCCTTCTCTCCAGACTCTGGCTGTGTGTCCAACTCTAACAGCAGTGTGGACTGGTTGCAGAAGAACTTGGGGCCGTTCTCAGTTCTTGTGTCCCTCGGGAACCTGTTGAATCTCAACACAGACTTCTCTCCTGTACGTCTCGTTTTCTGCCGACTACGCCACAATGATTATTCGTAGATATTTGTCCTTATCAAGTATTGATAACCGTCTCCTCTCCTTCCAGTTGTCAGCCCTGGAGGTTCTCTCTCCAAAGCAGACAGCAGAGCTGGTGGTGTTGCCTCTTCCTGGTCTTCCAGGGAAAGATGTCATCATCAACACAGTGTTTGACTTCCTGTCTAAGTCACCAAAGGAGAGGAGACTCCCTGAGTTCCTGTACCACCTTTCCAGGCTGTCTGTGGTGGTAATGACCCCAACGATTATTAGTAAACACCTTGTAAAGCTGTCTTTGAGTTAAAAAAACATTGTAGTCTTGCTTCAATATGTTGATGTTAACTTCTATCCTCTCCCCAGACTCCAGTCAACTGCACGGTCTACCAGACCATGTAAGTCAAACTTGAGACAATAGGTTGATTAGGCGATCCATGATATGCGGATCTATTAATTGCATAAATATTCTCTATGTTCATGTGAAAATATTAAAGAGACCAATCTTTTAAATGACATTGTTTTTGTTTTCCACAGTTTTGTGAGGCTGTACCAAGCCATGTCAGCGTTGCCTCAAGAGATGGAGCCAATCATCTGGGCCAGTGTTTATGACCTCACAGAATCTTCACCAATGGGTGAGTCAGGAGCACTGTCTTTTTCTCAAATCAGATTCCAGATATTATTATTTTATTTTTATTTTTTACTCAATTTAATCTCTTTGTATTGTTTCCATGTGAATAGATTGTTCTCTGGTACCAGTTAACCAACAGGCAAGTCAGTTCATGTATCATAAAAATGTTTCCAGATTGTGAAAGAACATTGTTCTTTATGCTTCTTATATTACCCTGAACTGAACATAGGAGGAATGGACAACAGTAAGACTCTTCTCAGAGACTTTCCTTAATGATTATTTTGTCTCTCTTTTTTTCCAGTGTCCAGTGTCATCGCACAATGGTAAATGTAGTTTAGTAAACAACAACTTGATACTGTACCCCAATCTTTATCGCAGAACTGCACATTTAATCCAATATCAAATGTTCTGTATCCTTATTTTTCTTTTTATCTCTCTCAGCAACAAGAGTCTGTGCCGGAGTTGACAGGTACAGTAAGACATTATTCAGACCAGACTAGGGTTGCAACATTCTTGTAACTGTCCCAAAATTCATATATATATATATATGTTTTATTCTTGGTTGGAAGATGTAAAGAATAAGGAGGAAATAATCAAGTTATCTGGAATCTTCCAAACTGTTTTTCTGAAAAGTTGGGAATTTGGGAAACTTCACAGAATTCTGCAAACCTAGTCCATCCAAATGATTGAAACACACGGATCCTGATTGTGAGAGTTGGTTGTGAGTTTGACACTGATACTTCTGTCTTACCCGTGTTATAGCTCGGCTCTACAACAGCTCTTGGACTCTGGGATCTCGACGGGACGTCTATGTGACTACAGCATCAAACAATACGCCTGCTCACAGGTCTGGGTTGAACTGTCTTGAGACAATCATGTTTGTACTTATTTATCACTGGCTTTGTGCTTATAGCCTTTGGCTTTCTGTGTTTACGAGTCACAGAAAATAAACTCAACTTAACATTTTGATTCATTATAAACATTCACTGGTGGTTTATTTGAAGTACAATGGAAAGTGACTTGTTTGGTCCAGCGGTTACCACGGCACCCATGTGTCGTTATTGTCAGAGTCGGCATGGAGTCACATCTGACCCACTGCCCTTTGACCCCCTCCCTATCTCCCTTGTCGTTCCAAAACTGTTCTACCTCTTCATTAAAGCAAAAAAAAAACATAAGATCGGAGTGGGAGTGCACCTGCTGCACTCCTTAAAAATGAACAATGTGCAATGGAAGAAGTATTAGTGGCTAAAATACTTCTCTTTTCTTCAGTTGAAAGACCTCACAGCTGAGAACCTGGTCACACTGCTGAAATGTAAACTATCAGAGAACAACACAGACTCCAAAGAGACCTGGAAGCTGTTCTTTGCTAAAGCTTCTGCAGTTCTGGATCAGGCTCTTGTACTTCTCTCCAACCAGGTACGTCTGTTCCTGAAAATATTGTGGCTAATCCGAGAGTTTCCAAATATATTTGGAAACGTTTCGGTAAGGATGTGGTGTATAGGTTCAGAGAACGAATTGAATTGCACAATTTGTTTTCATGAACACATTCATTTTCCATTTTAAATGAATATCTGCTGCTGATGGGATGACTTCTCTAAGCTGAGTGACCGTACAGTGTGTGTGGACACCTGAGAGAGCCACAGGGCAGACTGAGCATCTACCATCCCACTATCAGATTAGGGATGGTGGCAATTTATGCTTTTTGGCCCAAACTTTTTATCTGACATCACCCACTGATTAACATTGGGGTGGCAGGTAGCCTAGTGGTTAGAGTGTAGGGGTGGCAGGTAGCCTAGTGGTTAGAGTGTAGGGGTGGCAGGTAGCCTAGTGGTTAGAGTGTAGGGGTGGCAGGTAGCCTAGTGGGCTACCTGCCAAGTCACCGAAAGGTAACCGAAAGGTTGCTGAATCAAATCCCCGAGCTGACAAGGTAAAAATCTGTCGTTCTGCCCCTGAACAAGACTTGTAACCCACTGTTCCCCGTTAAGCTGTCATTGTAAATAAGAAATTGTTCTTAATTGACTTGCCTAGTTAAATAACGGTTACATTTTTAAAAAACGTTTTAAAAAATCTAACCAAATACACTGACTTGTTTAAAGCAAAACAACCAACACTATTAACCTGAAGAATCTAAATCAAATCTGAATGATTGAAGACCCCAGTCCGGTAGGCTACACAACTCAAATAAAAACACAGTCGTCTACAATGGATTTGGTCACAATGACCCAGAAAATTACATTTGTTGTCACTCAACCAGTAAAGCCTATGATTGGTCACAAAAAAAAAGTAAAGCCTATGATTGGTCACAAAAAAAAAGTAAAGCCTATGATTGGTCACAAAAAAAAGAAGCCATTTTACAAGCATCTGAATGCTGAAAGTGTAGATGCATCTGTTAGAACAGGGATAGTTGGATCGGCTTCTGAACTGAAGGAGAGGACGCATCAATTCAGTCACAACAGATAAGAGGTATTTTCAGAATAAAACAATATGAATAAACACATGAGTGAACCAGTGATTCGTCACTTTCCAATCGGTTTTCTGACCGATGCATATATCATTTGGATCGGTTTGGGCTCCCACGGACCGATGCACTTAGTATCTTAAACATTTGAACAGGGAACCAATGCTTATTGGTGAATCGTTACATCTCTATTAGCCATAGAATAACGTATGCTAACTCCAAGGTTAACCAACGCCTTTTAATATAGAAGTAGCATACAAAGACTCCATCTTGGAAGTTCTCACCAATCACATCTCTTCCTCCGCAGTCCAAGCCTGTGATTGGCCCAGCAGTATCCCAGGCGCTGGATGTGATTGGAGAGATCCGGGTCAACAGACTGACTGAGGATCAGCTGAGAGACAGCGATGTCATCAGGAAGTGGTTCTCTGGGCGTCTGAGAGTGTTTCTGCCATCTGCATCAGGAGGGTTTCTGCACTGCCTCAGCACCAAGAACCTCAGCTGTGACTCTTACCAAGCTGTGTAAGTGGTTACTATTTCGGTTTAGGGCCTTTCTTAGTGTGTCAGGTTGTCATAAAGCAGCCCTTGGGTCCTCACAAAGTTAGATCCTTGTAACATAGGTATTAGGTCCTCAGAATGTAGGTATTAGGTCCTCATAATGTAGGTATTAGGTCCACATAATGTAGGTATTAGGTCCTCATAATGTAGGTGTTAGGTCCTCATAATGTAGGTATTAGGTCCTCATAATGTAGGTATTAGGTCCTCATAATGTAGGTGTTAGGTCCTCATAATGTAGGTATTAGGTCCTCATAATGTAGGTATTAGGTCCTCATAATGTAGGTGTTAGGTCCTCACAAAGTTAGGTGTTAGGTCCTCATAATGTAGGTGTTAGGTCCTCACAAAGTTAGGTGTTAGGTCCTCATAATGTAGGTGTTAGGTCCTCACAAAGTTAGGTGTTAGGTCCTCATAATGTAGGTATTAGGTCCTCATAATGTAGGTGTTAGGTCCTCATAATGTAGGTATTAGGTCCTCATAATGTAGATATTAGGTCCTCATAATGTAGGTGTTAGGTCCTCATAATGTAGGTATTAGGTCCTCATAATGTAGGTATTAGGTCCTCATAATGTAGGTGTTAGGTCCTCATAATGTAGGTGTTAGGTCCTCATAATGTAGGTATTAGGTCCTCATAATGTAGGTATTAGGTCCTCATAATATAGGTATTAGGTCCTCATAATGTAGGTATTAGGTCCTCATAATGTAGGTATTAGGTCCTCATAATATAGGTATTAGGTCCTAATAATGTAGGTATTAGGTCCTCATAATGATGTGTCCCCATATTGATATATCCTCCTAAGATATTCAGTGACATTCGGAAAAGCATTTCGACTTCTTCCTCATCACTCTAAAGCAAAAACAGAAATACTTTATTTACATAAGTATTCAAACCCGTTGCTATGAGATTTGAAATTGAGCTAAGTTACATCCTGTTTTCATTGATCACTCTTGAGATGTTTTCTACAACTTTCAGGGTGAAGGAGTTTGGAGCCCAGTTTGATCACATGAACCTAGAGCAGCAGCAGCTGGTTCTGAAGGAGCTGGTCGTCCCCTTCCTGTCTCGACCCACATCAGGTAATCATCAGCTGATTGGATGTTTGTTTTTTGATCAGCTGTCACAACGTTTTTTTCATGAGTTGTTTATTATCTTTTTTATTGAACTTTTATTTAACGAGTCAGTTAAGAACAAACTCTTATTTACAATGACGGCCTACCAAAAGGCAAAAGACCTCCTGCGGGGACGGGGGCCTGGGATTAAAAATAACAAATAAATACAACATAAATATAGGACAAAACACACATCACAACAAGAGAGACAACACAGTGTGTCTTGCGACGGGTATATAGAGATGACCAGTTTACAGAGGAGTATAGAGTGCGGTGATGTGTCCTGTAAGGAGCATTGGTGGCAAATCTGATGGCCGAATGGTAAAGAACATCTAGCCGCTCGAGAGCACCCTTACCTGCTGATCTATAAATGACGTCTCCGTAATCTAGCATGGGTAGGATGGTCATCTGAATCAGGGTTAGTTTGGCAGGTGGGGTGAAAGAGGAGTGATTACAATAGAGGAAACCAAGTCTAGATTTAACTTTAGCCTGCAGCTTTGATATGTGCTGAGAGAAGGACAGTGCACCGTCTAGCCATACTCCCAAGTACTTGTATGAGGTGACTACCTCAAGCTCTAAACCCTCAGAGGTAGTAATCACACCTGTGGGAAGAGAGGCATTCTTACCAAACCACATTACCTTTGTTTTGGAGGTGTTCAGAACAAGGTTGAGGGTAGAGGGCAGAGAAAGCTAGTTGGACACTAAGAAAGCTTTGTTGTAGAGCATTTAACACAAAATCTGGGGAGGGGCCAGCTGAGTCTAAGGCTGTATAATATGCATATACAGTGGGGAGAATAAGTATTTGATACACTGCCGATTTTGCAGGTTTTCCTACTTACAAAGCATGTAGAGGTCTGTAATTTTTATCATAGGTACACTTCAACTGTGAGAGACGGAATCTAAAACAAAAATCCAGAAAATCACATTGTATGATTTTTAAGTAATTAATTTGCATTTTATTGCATGCTCATCTTCCTGTTTATAGTTAGTGATATATAAAAACATTCTACAATGTAGACCTGCACATTTGGTTTCGACCAATTGAATGCTTGTGTTTTGATGTTTATATCTGTATGTTAATAACCCTCTTCCCTCCAGACTCTGGCTGTGTGTCCAACTCTAACAGCAGTGTGGACTGGCTGCAGAAGAACCTGGAGCGGTTTTCAGCCCTGGTGTCCCTCAGCGACCTGTTGAAACTCAACACAGACTTCTCTCCTGTACGTCTCGCTTTCTGCCGACTACGCCATCACAATTATGCATAGATATTTGTCCTTGTAATGTGTTAAAGAGGTGTTTTGATGCCCTATATGGATTTTTTTTTATAGAAACCTGAGTCTCTATATCAGAAACATGTATGTTTTTGACTCATCTGATAGGGAAATTGTATTTTTGGTTTATTAGGTTTGATAACCTTCTTGTCTCCTCCCTTCCAGTTGTCATCCCTGGAGGTTCTCTCTCCAAAGCAGACTGCAGAGCTGGTGGTGTTGCCACTTCCTGGTCTTTCAGGGAAAGCTGTCATCATCAACACAGTGTTTGACTACCTGACTGAGTCACCAAAGGAGAGGAGACTCCCTGAGTTCCTGCAACAACTTGTCAGCCTGACCAACCAGGTACATCTCTCTTCTGTCCCTGTCTACAAAAATACAGTCTTACAGATAATCATGGATTCAAACCAAATACTAACCTTAACCTTTTTCTGTCTTTAGGAAAATATCCCTTGTGCCTCCTACAAGATCATGTAAGTAGTACTGTACCCATAGATAGGGTGTCCACCCACTCTGCTCAGAATGGGTGAAAACGTGCTTCGGTGATAAAAAATTGCTCTTCCTTTTGTTACGAAATACATTTTACCAAGACAAATATGATTCTTTATATTCTGAATCGTCCAGTGGGGTCTTTCTCTAACGTATAATTAACATTATATCCAAAAAGTTTTGTAACCTAATACAGTGTATTTCGGAAAGGATTCACACCCCTTGACTTTTCCCACATTTTGTTTTGTTACAAAGTGGAATTTAAAATAGATTTCTTTTTTTTTCTGTCAACGATCTGCACAAAATACTCTGTAATGTCAAAGTGGATGAAAAATTTCAACATTTGTCCCCCCCAAAATTAATGAAAAATAAAACACTGATATACAGTATCTTGATTAGATAGGTATTCAACCCCTCTGAGCCAATACATGTTAGAATCACCTTTGGCAGCGATTACAGCTGTGAGTCTCTCTGGGTACGTCTCTAAGAGCTTTACACACCTGGATTGGTAGTGATTACAGCTGTGAGTCTTTCTGGGTACGTCTCTCAGAGCTTTACACACCTGGATTGGTAGTGATTACAGCTGTGAGTCTCTCTGGGTACGTCTCTAAGAGCTTTACACACCTGGATTGGTAGTGATTACAGCTGTGAGTCTCTCTGGGTACGTCTCTCAGAGCTTTACACACCTGGATTGGTAGTGATTACAGCTGTGAGTCTTTCTGGGTACGTCTCTCAGAGCTTTACACACCTGGATTGGTAGTGATTACAGCTGTGAGTCTTTCTGGGTAAGTCTCTAAGAGCTTTACACACCTGGATTGGTAGTGATTACAGCTGTGAGTCTCTCTGGGTACGTCTCTAAGAGCTTTACACACCTGGATTGGTAGTGATTACAGCTGTGAGTCTCTCTGGGTACGTCTCTCAGAGCTTTACACACCTGGATTGGTAGTGATTACAGCTGTGAGTCTCTCTGGGTACGTCTCTCAGAGCTTTACACACCTGGATTGGTAGTGATTACAACTGTGAGTCTTTCTGGGTAAGTCTCTAAGAGCTTTACACACCTGGATTGGTAGTGATTACAGCTGTGAGTCTCTCTGGGTACGTCTCTAAGAGCTTTACACACCTGGATTGGTAGTGATTACAGCTGTGAGTCTCTCTGGGTACGTCTCTCAGAGCTTTACACACCTGGATTGGTAGTGATTACAGCTGTGAGTCTCTCTGGGTACGTCTCTAAGAGCTTTACACACCTGGATTGGTAGTGATTACAGCTGTGAGTCTCTCTGGGTACGTCTCTAAGAGCTTTACACACCTGGATTGGGCAACATTTGCCCATTATTCTTAAAAAAAAAAAAATCAAGTTGTTTGTTGATCGTTGCTAGACAACCATTTTCAGGTGTTGCCTTGGATTTTCTCCAAAACACTGGAGCTCGGCCTCAAGGGAACATTTACCGTCTTCTTGGTAAGGAACTCCAGTGTAGATTTGGCTTTGTGTTTTAGGTTGTTGTCCTGCTGAAAGGTCGATTTCTATCTTACCTCAATATTGTTTTATATTGATCCACTGTAATCGCGATACAGTGAATTATAAGTTAAATAATCCGTCTGTAAACAATTTTTGGAAAAATGACTTGTCTCATGCACTAAGTAGATGTCCTAAACGACTTGCCAAAACTATAGTTTTTTAACAGGACATTTGTGGAGTGGTTGAAAAACGAGATTTAATGACTCCAACCTAAATGTATGTAAACTTCCTACTTCAACTGCACAATTTTGACCATAGTTTTTGACCATTGTTTTTGTTAAATAATTGTCTCCACAATTATTTTACCCATTGGTCAAAAGATGCGTTTTTGATTGGACTTCCTACCATAGATGTTTCTAATGACAACTGCATCTCTTCCACGTGAGGACATCCCATGACAATCCCATGAATTACCAATATTGTGTCAGAAATGGCACCCTATTCCCTACATAGTGCACTACTTTTGACCAGAATGGCACCCTATTCCCTATATAGTGCACTACTTTTGACCAGAATGGCACCCTATTCCCTATATAGTGCACTACTTTTGACCAGAATGGCACCCTATTCCCTATATAGTGCACTACTTTTGACCAGAATGGCACCCTATTCCCTATATAGTGCCCTACTTTTGACCAGAATGGCACCCTATTCCCTATATAGTGCACTACTTTTGACCAGAATGGCACCCTATTCCCTACACCCTATTCCCTACACCCAATAGGGCTCTGGTCTAAAGTAATGCAGTATGTTGTAACGGGTTTCTTCCTCCTCCTCTGAGGAAGAGGAGTAGCAGGGATCGGACCAATACACAGCGTGGTAAGTGTCCATGTCCACTTTAATAAAGACTGAACACGACTCAATACAAAAAATAACAAAGTGAATGAAAAACGAAACCCGAAACAGTCCTGAATGGTGACACAAACAACAAAACAGGCCACAATCACCCACGAAACACAGGTGGGAAAAGGCTACCGAAGTATGATTCTCCATCAGAGACAACTAACGACACCTGCCTCTGATTGAGAATCATACCAGGCCAAAACACAGGTGGGGAAAGGCTACCGAAGTATGATTCTCCATCAGAGACAACTAACGACACCTGCCTCTGATTGAGAATCATACCAGGCCAAAACACAGGTGGGGAAAGGCTACCGAAGTATGATTCTCAATCAGAGACAACTAACGACACCTGCCTCTGATTGAGAACCACACCAGGCCAAACACAAAAACACAACATAGAAAAACGAACATAGACAACCCACCCCAACTCACGCCCCGACCAACCTAAAACAAAGACATAACAAAAGAACTGAGGTCAGAACGTGACATATGTAGGGAATAGGGTGCCATTTGGGATATACCCATGTAAAAATAGAACTTAAAAACTCTCCTGTTGTTGTTGTTTATTTAGTTTCGTCAGACTGGACCAGGCCGTACCCACTGTTACCATGGAGATAGAGTCCGCCCTCACCTCCAGCAAGACGGCTTTACTACAGACCGTCCCATCAGGTGAGAGACGGGTTTTAATCAACAACACTGGATTCAATTGGCTGAGTCTATTTCCTGTGTCGTGCAATACTTTTGAACAGGACCCTTAGGGAGCACCATATTGGTTCCAGAGTATTCATGTTAAACATGTTATGAAGAATCACCTTTACTGCCTGACATCTTACACATTGTATTTCCCCCTCACAGGTTGCATTGTATACAGTGGAGAGGTGAGTATCTGTTTTTAGTTCTGTCTTACAGGCTGATGTGACTGTGTGATTTATCTGGACACTGCAAAGCAGATTGGAACTCATGATATTTCATCTTTCCCTCAGTGCAATGTCACCCCAGTTAATGGTACGATATATTGTGTGATATATATATATTAATTCACCAAACATTGATTATTATATTATTCAATTGATTTCATAGTGATCAATAATTCCTTGCATTCCATTGATTATTATTCAGAAATAACTAATTGTTCGTTACGTATTGTTTACAGAGACAAAAGTTTGTGCTGGTGTCAACAGGTGAGTTATTCAAAGATCATTTCTGTTCGCTTCTGTTTGTTTTGTGTTTTTAAAAGTTTAAACACAAAAAAAACAACATCTGTTAATTTGCGTTAATTGGTGACATGGTCTCAAGGGTTTTCTAATGCTGCTTTTCACATCTCCTCTTTCCATCACATCTCCTCTTTCCATCACATCTCCTCTTTCCATCACATCTCCTCTTTCCATCACATGTCCTCTTTCCATCACATCTCCTCTTTCCATCACATCTCCTCTTTCCATCACATCTCCTCTTTCCATCACATCTCCTCTTTCCATCACATCTCCTCTTTCCATCACATCTCCTCTTTCCATCACATCTCCTCTTTCCATCACATCTCCTCTTTCCATCACATCTCCTCTTTCCATCACATCTCCTCTTTCCATCACATCTCCTCTTTCCATCACATCTCCTCTTTCCATCACATCTCCTCTTTCCATCACATTTCCAACAACCATCTGAATATCTGTTGTTGATTCCTTCAGCACTGCTCTACAGGGTCGCCTTGACAACGGGCAGATCAGCGCAGTCCTCTGTGATTTCGCCGTCGATGTTTACGCTTGTGGCTCGGTACGAAGAATTCTTCACAACTGTCACGTTTCTGTTCAATTTTTTTTAGTTGTTTTTCTAGTTGAACAACCACAGAAGTGACCCAGATGTTCTTGTTTTTTGATTTGGTCTGACTTTTTGTTTGTTTTCTGGTTTCTTTGCTCTCTACTGTAAAGCGTCTCTGGGTCCTTGAAAAGCGATATATAAATCTCATGTATTATTATTATTATATATTATTATTAGATAATATTAGATATATAAATCTCATGTATTATTATAATTATATATTATATATTATTATTAGATATTATTAGATATATAAATCTCATGTATTATTATTATATATTATAATTATATATTATTTGATATATACATCTCATGTATTATTATAATTATATAGTATATATTATTATTAGATATTATTATTATTAGATATTATTATTATTATTATATATTATTAGATATATAAATATCATGTATTATTATTATTATATATTATTAATATTATTATTAGATATTATTAGATATATAAATCTCATGTATTATTATAATTATATAGTATATATTATTATTAGATATTATTATTATTAGATATTAATATTATTATTAGATATTATTAGATATATAAATCTCATGTATTATTATAATTATATAGTATATATTATTATTAGATATTATTATTATTAGATATTAATATTATTATTTGATATTATTAGATATATAAATCTCATGTATTATTATTATTATATATTATAATTATATATTATTTGATATATACATCTCATGTATTATTATAATTATATATTATTATTAGATATTATTAGATATATAAATCTCATGTATTATTATTATATATTATAATTATATATTATTTGATATATACATCTCATGTATTATTATAATTATATATTATTATTAGATATTATTAGATATATAAATCTCATGTATTATTATAATATATTATAATTATATATTATTTGATATATACATCTCATGTATTATTATTATTATATATTATTATTATATATTATTATTATTATTATATATATATATTATATATATTATATGATTTTGTACATTTTTTCTCTTTCTGTCCCTTCTTTACCCTCCAGCTGTCTATGTTGACATCGGAAAACTTGGTGAGCCTGTTGAAGTGTAAGCTGTCTGGTAACACCAGCCACTCAGCACAGATCTGGAAACTGTTCTTCTTTAAGGTCTCGGTGGTCCTGAACTCAGCCCTGGATCTCTTCTCCAACACCGTGAGATAAAACGCTTTATCTATTCACATCACACTTAAACTGTACATAGAAACCTACTGACTGATTATTATCACATCACACTTAAACTGTACATAGAAACCTACTGACTGATTATTATCATATCACACTTCAACTGTACATAGAAACCTACTGACTGATTATTATCATATCACACTTAAACTGTACATAGAAACCTACTGACTGATTATTATCACATCACACTTAAACTGTACATATAAACGTACTGACTGATTATTACTGTATGTAGGTCTCCTCTATTGATCTGGCTTTTCTTTGGTTGTATTTTCCTACAAAGAAAAGGAGACATTATTTTCATACTACCAGTAGATCTGCCAGGGTCCCAAACATGATTGTGAACGCCGACATTCAGTCATTTCCCTGATAATGAAATCGTTGTTTCTTTTTAAAACCATGTTCTCCAGACACTAGACCCCAGCTCTCCAGCAGTGTCCCAGGCCCTGGATGCTATAAGAGAGGTAAGGCTGGACAGCTTCAGCCTGGCTAGTCTCAGAGATGAGAAAATCATCAACCTCTGGTTCAACACCAGACTGCGTCCCTTCCTACCTGCTGTCTCCACTGACTTCCTGTCCTGCCTCGGCACCAAGAACTTCAGCTGCTCCACCTACCAGACCACGTACGTATTAACGTTACTATATAATATCACCTACCAGACCATGTTATAACATCACCTACCAGGCCATGTTATAATATCACCATGTTATAATATCACCTACCAGACCATGTTATAATATCACCTACCAGACCATGTTATAACATCACCTACCAGGCCATGTTATAACATCACCTACCAGACCATGTTATAATATCACCTACCAGACCATGTTATAATATCACCTACCAGACCATGTTATAATATCACCATGTTATAATGTCACCTACCAGACCATGTTATAATATCACCTACCAGACCATGTTATAATATCACCTACCAGACCATGTTATAATATCACCTACCAGACCATGTTATAATATCACCTACCAGACCATGTTATAATATCACCTACCAGACCATGTTATAACACCACCTACCAGACCATGTTATAATATCACCTACCAGACCATGTTATAACATCACCTACCAGACCACGTTATAATATCACCTACCAGACCATGTTACAATATCACCTACCAGACCATGTTACAATATCACCTACCAGACCATGTTATAATATCACCTACCAGACCATGTTATAACACCACCTACCAGACCATGTTATAATATCACCTACCAGACCATGTTATAACATCACCTACCAGACCACGTTATAATATCACCTACCAGACCATGTTACAATATCACCTACCAGACCATGTTACAATATCACCTACCAGGTGATGAAAGGCCCTTTATCTACATCCCCAGAGTCAGATTATATCGTGGATACCCTTTTTATGTCTCTGCATACAGTATGAAGGAAGTTAGCGATAGTTTCGCGAGGCTAACTAGCGTTAGCGCCAGGAATGGAAGTTTATGGAAAGTTCCAGTCATTATGCTAACACTAGTTAGCAATTGCGCTAGCGATAGTTAGCAACTTGCTTCAAACTGCACGCAGAGACATAAAAATTTTATCCAAGAGTTAATCTGACTCCAATACATGCTAACCTCTCACCATTATAATAACAAGGGAATTTAGCATTTTAAATCATACCTCCAAGACATGCTAACCTCTCACCATTATAATAACAAGGGAGGTTAGCGTTTTAAATCATACCTCCAAGACATGCTAACCGCTCACCATTATAATAACAAGGGAGGTTAGCATTTTAAATCATACCTCCAAGACATGCTAACCTCTCACCATTATAATAACAAGGGAGGTTAGCGTTTTAAATCATACCTCCAAGACATGCTAACCGCTCACCATTATAATAACAAGGGAGGTTAGCATTTTAAATCATACCTCCAAGACATGCTAACCTCTCACCATTATAATAACAAGGGAGGTTAGCATTTTAAATCATACCTCCAAGACACGCTAACCTCTCACCATTATAATAACAAGGGAGGTTAGCATTTTAAATCATACCTCCAAGACATGCTAACCTCTCACCATTATAATAACAAGGGAGGTTAACATTTTGGGGGGAGGGGGTGATATTTGTGTGTCTGTAACTTTCTCTCTCATCACTATTCACACATTTTTTCAGGACTATCCATCATCATGGTCACATCCACATGAATGTAGAAGTGTTTATAAACATATTATATTCTTATTTACAATAAAAGAGACTCTAAAGTGACACAACACATTATTTACCACTGATTTCTATTGGGCACGACATTAGCTGAAACAACCAAAACAAACAGCAAATACATCCAACAAGATTGTAGAGTCATAAGCTTTATGTAATCATCTGGTACTCGGAATATGGGACCAAATATTTACTACTTTAATACACATATAGGTGAGTTTGTCCCAATTCTTTTGGTCCCTTAAAAGGGAGGGACTATGTATAAAAGATGTTGTAATTTCTAAACGGTTCACCCCATACAGATCCAAATATACCTCAGATTTAAACCAGATGGTCTGCACTTTAAAAATAAATCTCCAAATCCTGGTCTGCTGCATCAACAACTCTTCACTGTGGAGAGGATTGACTTGTGTCCAAGAGGTTTGCTTTGCAGCGATGATAACCTCTAACCCCTTTGTCTTTTCCCTCAGCGTTCAGATCCTGAGCAGCCACCACTCAGCCATGGACCAGTCCAGACAGATATCAGTCTATACTACCTTCATAGAGGTCTTTCTCTCCAGGAACAACACAGCAGGTACTGACCAATAGGAACTGAGTCTCAGCAGGTACTGACCAATAGGAACTGAGTCTCACCAGGTACTGACCAATAGGAACTGAGCCACAGCTGGTATTAACCAATAAGAACTGAGCCTCATCAGGTACTGACCAATAGGAACTGAACCTCAACAGGTAGGAACTGACCAGTAGGAACTGACCAGTAGGAACTGAGCCTCATCAGGTACTGACCGATAGGAACTGAGCCTCAGCAGGTACTGACCAATAAGAACTGAGCCTCATCAGTTACTGACCAATAGGAACTGAGCCACAGCTGGTACTAACCAATAAGAACTGAGCCTCATCAGGTGCTGACCGATAGGAACTGAGCCACAGCCGGTACTGACCAATAAGAACTGAGCCTCATCAGTTACTGACCAATAGGAACTGAGCCTCAGCAGGTATCAAATCAAATCAAATGACACTGTTACTGACCAATAGAGTGCTGAGCCTGAGGGCACATTACTTTTTCTATAGGCCCTGTTCCAAAGTAATGCCTTGTAGGGAAGAGGGGGCCATTTCAGACACAGCCGTTGTCAGTCAAACTGCTGTGTAAATAACACAAACACACTTCTGAAAGTGTTGTCTGGAGAGTTACTACGGGATCTTCAATAGACTGGCACTGAAACACCAGCAGGGACTTTTCTCTGACTGTGTTATCTGGAGAGTTACTATGGGATCTTCAATAGACTGGCACTGTGTTGTCTAAATGTGTTATCTGGAGAGTTACTACGGGATCTTCAATAGACTGGCACTGTGTTGTCTAAATGTGTTATCTGGAGAGTTACTATGGGATCTTCAATAGACTGGCACTGTGTTGTCTAAATGTGTTATCTGGAGAGTTACTACGGGATCTTCAATAGACTGGCACTGTGTTGTCTAAATGTGTTATCTGGAGAGTTACTATGGGATCTTCAATAGACTGGCACTGTGTTGTCTAAATGTGTTCTCTGGAGAGTTACTATGGGATCTTCAATAGACTGGCACTGTGTTGTCTAAATGTGTTATCTGGAGAGTTACTATGGGATCTTCAATAGACTGGCACTGTGTTGTCTAAATGTGTTCTCTGGAGAGTTACTATGGGATCTTCAATAGACTGGCACTGTGTTGTCTAAATGTGTTATCTGGAGAGTTACTATGGGATCTTCAATAGACTGGCACTGTGTTGTCTAAATGTGTTATCTGGAGAGTTACTATGGGATCTTCAATAGACTGGCACTGTGTTGTCTAAATGTGTTCTCTGGAGAGTTACTATGGGATCTTCAATAGACTGGCACTGTGTTGTCTAAATGTGTTATCTGGAGAGTTACTATGGGATCTTCAATAGACTGGCACTGTGTTGTCTAAATGTGTTATCTGGAGAGTTACTATGAGATCTTCAATAGACTGGCACTGTGTTGTCTAAATGTGTTGTCTGGAGAGTTACTACGGGATCTTCAATAGACTGGCACTGTGTTGTCTGAATGTGTTATCTGGAGAGTTACTACGGGATCTTCAATAGACTGGCACTGAAACACCAGCAGGGACTTTTCTCTGACTGTGTTATCTGGAGAGTTACTATGGGATCTTCAATAGACTGGCACTGAATCACCAGCAGGGACTTTTCTCTGAATGTGTTATCTGGAGAGTTACTATGGGATCTTCAATAGACTGGCACTGTGTTGTCTAAATGTGTTATCTGGAGAGTTACTATGGGATCTTCAATAGACTGGCACTGTGTTGTCTAAATGTGTTATCTGGAGAGTTACTACGGGATCTTCAATAGACTGGCACTGTGTTGTCTAAATGTGTTATCTGGAGAGTTACTATGGGATCTTCAATAGACTGGCACTGTGTTGTCTGAATGTGTTATCTGGAGAGTTACTATGGGATCTTCAATAGACTGGCACTGAAACACCAGCAGGGACTTTTCTCTGACTGTGTTCTCTAAATGTGTTCTCTAATTGTGTTGTCTAAATGTGTTGTCTAATTGTGTTCTCTCTAAATGTGTTGTCTAATTGTGTTCTCTCTAAATGTGTTGTCTAAATGTGTTGTCTAATTGTGTTCTCTCTAAATGTGTTGTCTAATTGTGTTCTCTCTAAATGTGTTCTCTCTAAATGTGTTGTCTAAATGTGTTGTCTAAATGTGTTCTCTCTAAATGTGTTCTCTCTAAATGTGTTCTCTCTAAATGTGTTCTCTCTAAATGTGTTGTCTAAATGTGTTGTCTAAATGTGTTCTCTCTAAATGTGTTCTCTCTAAATGTGTTCTCTCTAAATGTGTTCTCTAATTGTGTTCTCTCTAAATGTGTTCTCTCTAAATGTGTTCTCTCTAAATGTGTTCTCTAATTGTGTTCTCTCTAAATGTGTTCTCTCTAAATGTGTTCTCTAATTGTGTTCTCTCTAAATGTGTTCTCTAATTGTGTTCTCTCTAAATGTGTTCTCTCTAAATGTGTTGTCTAAATGTGTTCTCTCTAAATGTGTTCTCTAATTGTGTTCTCTCTAAATGTGTTCTCTCTAAATGTGTTCTCTCTAAATGTGTTCTCTAATTGTGTTCTCTCTAAATGTGTTGTCTAAATGTGTTCTCTCTAAATGTGTTCTCTCTAAATGTGTTCTCTCTAAATGTGTTCTCTCTGAATGTGTTGTCTAATTGTGTTATCTCTAATTGTGTTGTCTATATGTGTTCTCTCTAATTGTGTTGTCTGTGTGTTCTCTCTAAATGTGTTGTCTAAATGTGTTCTCTCTAAATGTGTTCTCTCTAATTGTGTTGTCTAAATGTGTTCTCTCTAAATGTGTTCTCTAATTGTGTTCTCTCTAAATGTGTTGTCTAATTGTGTTCTCTCTAAATGTGTTCTCTAATTGTGTTCTCTCTAATTGTGTTGTCTAAATGTGTTCTCTCTAAATGTGTTGTCTAATTGTGTTCTCTCTAATTGTGTTGTCTATATGTGTCGTCTCTAAATGTGTTGTCTAATTGTGTTCTCTCTAAATGTGTTGTCTAATTGTGTTGTCTGTGTGTTCCCAGACTCCAGCTGTAGCTCTGACACCCTGAACAGTGGAGACTGGCTGCTGAAGAACTTCAGAGGATTCTCTGCCTTCGCCTCCTTCAAGGACATGCAGAGACTACTGACCACCTTCTCTGTGGTAACTGTCTGTTGTCCTGTTGTCCTGTGGCAATAGTCTGTAATAGTGTCTGTTGTTGTGTCTGTGCTGCAGACTGAACCGTTACACCAGCTAATAGTGATAGTGTCTGTAATAATGTTGTCTGTGGTTATAATGTGAGTTGTGTGTGTGCTGCAGACGGAGGCCCTGCCCCAGCTCACAGTGAGACAGTTGGCAGAGGTGTCCTCTAGTCCAGACCAGCTCAGCTCTGCTGCAGACGTCACCATGCTGATGAACTACGTACCCAACATCCTCTTCACTGACTTCTTCAATGACTTCTCTCTAGCCATCACCGTGAGACAAGCTCGTCGTATATATTATATTTGTTTACAAATATGGAATAGGGGTGCCATTTGAGGGGATTCTGTCTGTCATTTGAGGGGATTCTATCTGTCAATAGTTTGTCATTTGACGGGATCCTGTCTGTCAATAGTTTGTCATTTGAGGGGATCCTGTCTGTCAATAGTTTGTCATTTGAGGGGATCCTGTCTGTCAATAGTTTGTCATTTGAGGGGATCCTGTCTGTCAATAGTTTGTCATTTGAGGGGATCCTGTCTGTCAATAGTTTGTCATTTGAGGGGATCCTGTCTGTCAATAGTTTGTCATTTGAGGGGATCCTGTCTGTCAATAGTTTGTCATTTGAGGGGATCCTGTCTGTCAATAGTTTGTCATTTGAGGGGATCCTGTCTGTCAATAGTTTGTCATTTGAGGGGATCCTGTCTGTCAATAGTTTGTCATTTGAGGGGATCCTGTCTGTCAATAGTTTGTCATTTGAGGGGATCCTGTCTGTCAATAGTTTGTCATTTGAGGGGATCCTGTCTGTCAATAGTTTGTCATTTGAGGGGATCCTGTCTGTCAATAGTTTGTCATTTCAGTGGATTCTGTCTGTCAATAGTTTGTCATTTCAGTGGATCCTGTCTGTCAATAGTTTGTCATTTCAGTGGATCCTGTCTGTCAATAGTTTGTCATTTGAGGGGATCCTGTCTGTCAATAGTTTGTCATTTCAGTGGATCCTGTCTGTCAATAGTTTGTCATTTGAGGGGATCCTGTCTGTCAATAGTTTGTCATTTCAGTGGATCCTGTCTGTCAATAGTTTGTCATTTCAGTGGATCCTGTCTGTCAATAGTTTGTCATTTGAGGGGATCCTGTCTGTCAATAGTTTGTCATTTGAGGGGATCCTGTCTGTCAATAGTTTGTCATTTGAGGGGATCCTGTCTGTCAATAGTTTGTCATTTGAGGGGATCCTGTCTGTCAATAGTTTGTCATTTGAGGGGATCCTGTCTGTCAATAGTTTGTCATTTGAGGGGATCCTGTCTGTCAATAGTTTGTCATTTGAGGGGATCCTGTCTGTCAATAGTTTGTCATTTGAGGGGATCCTGTCTGTCAATAGTTTGTCATTTGAGGGGATCCTGTCTGTCAATAGTTTGTCATTTCAGTGGATTCTGTCTGTCAATAGTTTGTCATTTCAGTGGATCCTGTCTGTCAATAGTTTGTCATTTCAGTGGATCCTGTCTGTCAATAGTTTGTCATTTGAGGGGATCCTGTCTGTCAATAGTTTGTCATTTCAGTGGATCCTGTCTGTCAATAGTTTGTCATTTGAGGGGATCCTGTCTGTCAATAGTTTGTCATTTCAGTGGATCCTGTCTGTCAATAGTTTGTCATTTCAGTGGATCCTGTCTGTCAATAGTTTGTCATTTGAGGGGATCCTGTCTGTCAATAGTTTGTCATTTGAGGGGATCCTGTCTGTCAATAGTTTGTCATTTGAGGGGATCCTGTCTGTCAATTGTTCAAAAGGTTTGTTTGGGTCTGAAGATGGACTATTATTCAACTGTCTTCCATTATCTGTTCTCTCTCTCTGCTACTCATCCTCTTCCTCTCTTACCTTTCCTGTCCCTTCCTCCCTCCTTTCATCTCTCCCTCCCTCCCTCCCTCTCTATCCCTCTCTCCACCCCTCTCCCCTCCCTCTCTCCCCCCCTCCATCCCTCTCTCCACCCCTCTCCCCTCCCTCTCTCCCCCCCTCCATCCCTCTCTCCCCTCCGTAGGGTCAAGAGTCTAAGTTCCCGGTGGCGGTGCGTTCAGCCATGCTCCAGCAGGTGTTTGAACGCGGGAACCTATCAGACCGCTCTGTTAGCGACCAGGAAGTACTCACCTGGCTTCAGAGCAGGCTCCGCCCACTGCTGATCAACCTGTCCCCGCTCCACGTCGCCCCCCTCTTCAGTGTGGTCGCACAGAGGAACTGCAACATTGGACAGCAGCTGTAAGAGACGGACTGATCTTCACTGGGGATTTAGGCTTGCGTCCCAAATTGCAACCTATTACTTATAAACTACAGTCACAAGTAGTGCACTATGTAGGGAATAGGGGGCGATTAGGGATGTACATTAGGGTAAAGTAGTGCACTATGTAGGGAATAGGGGGCCATTAGGGATGTACATTAGGGTAAAGTAGTGCACTATGTAGGGAATAGGGGCCATTAGGGATGTATCTCAGGGTAAAGTAGTGCACTATGTAGGGAATAGGGGGCCATTAGGGATGTATCTCAGGGTAAAGTAGTGCACTATGTAGGGAATAGGGTGTCATTAGGGATGTATATTAGGATAAAGTAGTGCACTATGTAGGGAATAGGGAGCCATGAGGGGTGTATCTCAGGCTAAAGTAGTGCACTATGTAGGGAATAGGGGTGTCATTAGGGATGTATCTCAGGGTAAAGTAGTGCACTATGTAGGGAATAGGGGTGTCATTAGGGGTGTATATTAGGATAAAGTAGTGCACTATGTAGGGAATAGGGGTGTCATTAGGGATGTATATTAGGATAAAGTAGTGCACTATGTAGGGAATAGGGGCCATTAGGGATGTATCTCAGACTAAAGTAGTGCACTATGTAGGGAATAGGGAGCCATGAGGGGTGTACCCTGAGTCAGTAGTGATGTTGATGTGCAGGGTGTATCTATCTTAAATCTTGCTCTATTTCACGTGAGACTGTAGAAGCATGTTTTCCTGTATCTTTGACTGATCTCAAAGTGTGTGGGGGGGGGCTCCCAGACAGTCACATGTCCTCTACTCCCCACCGTATCTGTCCTTCCTACTGTTCTCCCACCCTGCCCCCCTCCCCCTCTGTTTCCAACTGCATAACATGTTAAATGTACAAGATCCATGTTAGACGATAGTGTCAGGTGGGGGGTCGTCTCAGCAGCAGAGGAGAGGCAGCCATCTTGTATTTTGATGACGGGTATGTTTAATTTCTGACATGTTTGTCTCTCCAAGGGTGGAGGTGCTGAACGCCACCCTCCCTACACTTCAGGACAACACACAGAGAAACGTCTACGATCAAATCACCCTCTCCCTCCAAGGTACTGACTGACATCCACAACACATCCACTGGAAATATAAATACTACAGAATACTATGAAACTATAAATACTGCAGCATACTATGAAACTATAAATACTACAGAATACTATGAAACTATAAATACTACAGAATACTATGAAACTAAATACTACAGAATACTATGAAACTATAAATACTACAGAATACTATGAAACTATAAATACTACAGAATACTATGAAACTATAAATACTACAGAATACTATGAAACTATAAATACTACAGAATACTATGAAACTATAAATACTACAGCATACTATGAAACTATAAATACTACAGAATACTATGAAACTATAAATACTACAGAATACTATGAAACTATAAATACTACAGAATACTATGAAACTATAAATACTACAGAATACTATGAAACTATAAATACTACAGAATACTATGAAACTATAAATACTACAGAATACTATGAAACTAAATACTACATAAAACTATGAAACTATAAATACTACAGAATACTATGAAACTATAAATACTACAGAATACTATGAAACTATAAATACTACAGAATACTATGAAACTATAAATACTACAGAATACTATGAAACTAAAAATACTACAGCATACTATGAAACTATAAATACTACAGAATACTATGAAACTATAAATACTACAGAATACTATGAAACTATAAATACTACAGAATACTATGAAACTATAAACACTACAGAATACTATGAAACTATAAATACTACAGAATACTATGAAACTATAAATACTACAGAATACTATGAAACGTGTCTTGCTGTAACACCAAAGCTCAACACTCGGTTTTTCATATTTTTATATCGTGATACAAAACCTACGACTCAAACAACTAATGATCGTATTTGTTGTCAGTTTGTCATATTGATTTTTGACCACAGAATTTCCCGTTAAGGATATTTGATTGACAGTCCTGTCCCTGCCCCCCTCCATAGGCTCTTCCCCACTCCGTTGCTATGGCACAAACTACAACCACAGTTTCTATGGTTACCTGGAGAGTTCCTTCCTGGGTTTCGGCTTCCCCAACCTGACCACCTTCCTCTCCCTCATACCCCATAGCCAGATGGAACAGGTGAGGGGTGTGTGTGTGTGCGTGTATCACAGGAGGTTGGTGGCACCTTAATTGGGGAGGACGGGTTCATGGTAATGGCTGGAGCGGAATTGGTAGAATGGTCTCAAATACATTAAACACATGGTTTCCATGGTTTCCACGTGTTTGATTCCAATCCATTTGCTCCGTTCCAGATATTATCGAGAGCCGTCCTCCCGTCAGCAGCCTCCACTGGTGTGTGTTTGAGACAATGCTTTAAGGGGACATAGATAAGGATGATGATGATGATGATGATGAAGGTGTGTGTGTTTGAGACAATGCTTTAAGAGGACATAGGTAAGGATGATGATGATGAAGGTGTGTGTGTTTCCTCATCTCTCTCTCTCTCTCTAGCTGGTGAACTCTCTGCCTGTCTCTGACCTGGGTCGTTTCCTGCGCCGCCCCAACGTTGTCGACGACGACACAAAACTCTGCCAGCTCTACAGCAACTACGCCAAGACCCCACTGTTCCTGGGGACTGTACGTACACACACGCACGCACACACACTCTCACACACTCACTCACTCACTCACACACACACACACACACACACACACACACACACACACACACACACACACACACACACACACACACACACACACACACACACACACACACACACACACACACACACACAATTGCTGTGTTACCCGTGTGAAACTGCCACCCATTCACCAGAAAGAACACATCCCAGTTTCCTCTAAACCGCATTCATATCTAAGCCACTGGCCTGTCTTCCCCCCCCCCCCCAGGAGAGTATCCCTGAGTCAGTGAGGCGTCCCACACTGCCGTGTGTCTGGCCCCAGGCTCTCAGCAGCAGTCAGAGGTCAGAGGTCAACGCCTGGTTTGACCTGAGGCTGAAGAACTACCTGCCCTTCCTCACCAGGAGCCTGGTGACCTCCGCCGCTGTCCAGACCGCCCCTTGTCTGGCCTTCCAAAAACTGTAAGGGATTTTTCCCCCAAAAAATATATTTACTACGTATCTGTTTCCGATTTTATTGAACGGGGTAGACAGAAACCAGCTGAACGTCAGACAGAAGACTGGTGGGACCGGAATTACAATCCCGTGCAGGCAGGGATTTGCAGATGTGCAGAGGGCCGCGGCTTCCACCTGTTATGACTTTGTACTGAGACTTGTTACCACGGGAACAACCCCTTAGTGTTGGTGGAACTCTTGTAGAAGAGTTTCACATTCTGTCTTTTTATTCCGTCTGGTCTCAATGTTCGACATTGTGTTTCGACATATTTTTCCCACAATGTCTACGTTTGACTTGATCTGTTGTAATGAATGTGATGTTGTTGTTTTTGTTGTTGTGTTTTTTTTTTTAGCGTCTCAATTCTGGGGAGTTATAACTACAGCGCTGCCGACTTTGTGGAGAGAGATGTGTACAGGGAGACCATCAGGACGTATCTCACCTCAGGTCAGCCATTTTGTGCCACAGACCCGCCAGTTTCCATCGGAGCCATAGATATGACTATGGAGTTTATGTAACCGTCCTCCATGTTGGCTCTAAATGTTCCATGATCAAATCGAATGAAATTGTATTTGTCACAACGCACGCTGAATACAACAGGTGTAGACCTTTCAGTGAAATGCTGAATACAAGCCCCTAACCAACAATGCAGTTTAAAAAATGTGAATAAGAATAAGAAATAAAAGGAACAAGTATTTAAAGAGCAGCAATAAAATAACAATAGAGAGACAATATACAGGGAGGTACCGGTACAGAGTCAATGTGGAGACTATATACAGGGAGGTACCAGTACAGAGTCAATGTGGAGACTATATACAGGGGGGTACCAGTACAGAGTCAATGTGGAGGCTATATACAGGGGGTACCGGTACAGAGTCAATGTGGAGACTATATACAGGGGGGTACCGGTACAGAGTCAATGTGGAGACTATATACAGGGAGGTACCGGTACAGAGTCAATGTGGAGACTATATACAGGGAGGTACCGGTACAGAGTCAATGTGGAGACTATATACAGGGAGGTACCGGTACAGAGTCAATGTGGAGGCTATATACAGGGAGGTACCGGTACAGAGTCAATGTGGAGACTATATACAGGGAGGTACTGGTACAGAGTCAATGTGGAGACTATATACAGGGAGGTACCGGTACAGAGTCAATGTGGAGACTATATACAAGGAGGTACCGGTACAGAGTCAATGTGGAGACTATATACAGGGAGGTACCGGTACAGAGTCAATGTGGAGGCTATATACAGGGAGGTACCAGTACAGAGTCAATGTGGAGGCTATATACAGGGAGGTACTGGTACAGAGTCAATGTGGAGACTATATACAGGGAGGTACCGGTACAGAGTCAATGTGGAGGCTATATACAGGGAGGTACCAGTACAGAGTCAATGTGGAGGCTATATACAGGGAGGTACCAGTACAGAGTCAATGTGGAGACTATATACAAGGAGGTACCGGTACAGAGTCAATGTGGAGACTATATACAGGGAGGTACTGGTACAGAGTCAATGTGGAGACTATATACAGGGAGGTACCGGTACAGAGTCAATGTGGAGACTATATACAGGGAGGTACTGGTACAGAGTCAATGTGGAGACTATATACAGGGAGGTACCGGTACAGAGTCAATGTGGAGACTATATACAGGGAGGTACCAGTACAGAGTCAATGTGGAGGCTATATACAGGGAGGTACTGGTACAGAGTCAATGTGGAGACTATATACAGGGAGGTACCGGTACAGAGTCAATGTGGAGGCTATATACAGGGAGGTACCAGTACAGAGTCAATGTGGAGGCTATATACAGGGAGGTACCAGTACAGAGTCAATGTGGAGGCTATATACAGGGAGGTACTGGTACAGAGTCAATGTGGAGACTATATACAGGGAGGTACCGGTACAGAGTCAATGTGGAGGCTATATACAGGGGGTACCAGTACAGAGTCAATGTGGAGACTATATACAGGGAGGTACCGGTACAGAGTCAATGTGGAGACTATATACAGGGAGGTACCAGTACAGAGTCAATGTGGAGACTATATACAGGGAGGTACCGGTACAGAGTCAATGTGGAGGCTATATACAGGAGGTACCAGTACAGAGTCAATGTGGAGACTATATACAGGGAGGTACCAGTACAGAGTCAATGTGGAGACTATATACAGGGAGGTACCAGTACAGAGTCAATGTGGAGGCTATATACAGGGAGGTACCGGTACAGAGTCAATGTGGAGACGATATACAGGGAGGTACCGGTACAGAGTCAATGTGGAGGCTATATACAGGGATGTACCGGTACAGAGTCAATGTGGAGACTATATACAGGGAGGTACCAGTACAGAGTCAATGTGGAGACTATATACAGGGAGGTACCAGTACAGAGTCAATGTGGAGACTATATACAGGGAGGTACCGGTACAGAGTCAATGTGGAGGCTATATACAGGGAGGTACCGGTACAGAGTCAATGTGGAGGCTATATACAGGGAGGTACCGGTACAGAGTCAATGTGGAGGCTATATACAGGGAGGTACCGGTACAGAGTCAATGTGGAGGCTATATACAGGGAGGTACCGGTACAGAGTCAATGTGGAGACTATATACAGGGAGGTACCGGTACAGAGTCAATGTGGAGGCTATATACAGGGAGGTACCGGTACAGAGTCAATGTGGAGGCTATATACAGGGAGGTACCGGTACAGAGTCAATGTGGAGACGATATACAGGGAGGTACCGGTACAGAGTCAATGTGGAGGCTATATACAGGGATGTACCGGTACAGAGTCAATGTGGAGACTATATACAGGGAGGTACCAGTACAGAGTCAATGTGGAGACGATATACAGGGAGGTACCAGTACAGAGTCAATGTGGAGACTATATACAGGGAGGTACCAGTACAGAGTCAATGTGGAGACGATATACAGGGAGGTACCAGTACAGAGTCAATGTGGAGACTATATACAGGGAGGTACCAGTACAGAGTCAATGTGGAGACGATATACAGGGAGGTACCAGTACAGAGTCAATGTGGAGACGATATACAGGGAGGTACCAGTACAGAGTCAATGTGGAGACTATATACAGGGAGGTACCAGTACAGAGTCAATGTGGAGACTATATACAGGGAGGTACCGGTACAGAGTCAATGTGGAGACTATATACAGGGAGGTACCGGTACAGAGTCAATGTGGAGACTATATACAGGGAGGTACCAGTACAGAGTCAATGTGGAGACGATATACAGGGAGGTACCAGTACAGAGTCAATGTGGAGACTATATACAGGGAGGTACCGGTACAGAGTCAATGTGGAGGCTATATACAGGGAGGTACCGGTACAGAGTCAATGTGGAGACTATATACAGGGAGGTACCGGTACAGAGTCAATGTGGAGACTATATACAGGGAGGTACCGGTACAGAGTCAATGTGGAGACTATATACAGGGAGGTACCGGTACAGAGTCAATGTGGAGGCTATATACAGGGAGGTACCAGTACAGAGTCAATGTGGAGACTATATACAGGGGGTACCAGTACAGAGTCAATGTGGAGACTATATACAGGGGGTACCGGTACAGAGTCAATGTGGAGGCTATATACAGGGGGTACCGGTACAGAGTCAATGTGGAGGCTATATACAGGGGGTACCGGTACAGAGTCAATGTGGAGGCTATATACAGGGGGTACCGGTACAGAGTCAATGTGGAGGCTATATACAGGGAGGTACCGGTACAGAGTCAATGTGGAGACTATATACAGGGAGGTACCGGTACAGAGTCAATGTGGAGACTATATACAGGGAGGTACCGGTACAGAGTCAATGTGGAGACTATATACAGGGAGGTACTGGTACAGAGTCAATGTGGAGACTATATACAGGGAGGTACCGGTACAGAGTCAATGTGGAGGCTATATACAGGGAGGTACCGGTACAGAGTCAATGTGGAGACTATATACAGGGAGGTACCGGTACAGAGTCAATGTGGAGGCTATATACAGGGAGGTACCGGTACAGAGTCAATGTGGAGACTATATACAGGGAGGTACCGGTACAGAGTCAATGTGGAGGCTATATACAGGGATGTACCGGTACAGAGTCAATGTGGAGACTATATACAGGGAGGTACCGGTACAGAGTCAATGTGGAGACTATATACAGGGAGGTACCGGTACAGAGTCAATGTGCGGGGGCACCGGTGTCGAGGTAATTGAGGTAATATGTACATGTAGGTAGAGTTATTAAAGTGACTATACAGAGATGATAACAGAGAGTAGCAGCAGTATAAAAGAGGGAGTGGGGGGGGGGGGGGCAATGCAAATAGTCTGGGTAGCCATTTGATTAGCTGTTCAGGAGTCTTATGTCTTGGGGGTGGAAGCTGTTTAGGAGCCTCTTGGACCTAGACTCGGCGCTCCGGTACCACTTGCCGTGCGGTAGCAGAGAGAGCAGTCTAGGACTAGTGTGGCTGGAGTCTTTGACAATTGTTAAGGCCTTCCTCTGACACTGCCCGGTGTAGAGGTCCTGGATGGCAGGAAGCTTGGTCCCGGTGATGTACGTGGTGATAACGTAGCAGTTTTAATTCTCACTATGATGTCATTGTTTGGGGAACTTTATATTGGTAATACTGAGAGAATGATACAGCTGGTCAACCACCTGTCATAACACTGCCATATCACTGCCATATCACTGCCATAACACTGCCATATCACTGCCATATCACTGCCATAACACTGCCATATCACTGCCATATCACTGCCATATCACTGCAATAACACTGCAATAACACTGCAATAACACTGCAGTAACACTGTTATAACACTGCAGTAACACTGCCATATCACTGCCATATCACTGCCATAACACTGCAATAACACTGCCATATCACTGCCATATCACTGCCATATCACTGCCATATCACTGCCATAACCCTGCCATATCACTGCAATAACACTGCAATAACACTGCAGTAACACTGTTATAACACTGCAGTAACACTGCCATATCACTGCCATATCACTGCCATAACACTGCAATAACACTGTTATAACACTGTTATAACACTGCAGTAACACTGCCATATCACTGCCATATCACTGCCATATCACTGCCATATCACTGCCATAACACTGCAGTAACACTGCCACATCACTGCCATATCACTGCCATATCACTGCCATAACACTGCAATAACACTGTTATAACACTGCAGTAACACTGCCATATCACTGCCATATCACTGCAGTAACACTGCCATATCACTGCCATATCACTGCCATAACACTGCCATATCACTGCCATATCACTGCCATAACACTGCCATATCACTGCCATATCACTGTCATAACACTGCAGTAACACTGCCATAACACTGCTATAACACTGTTATAACACTGCCATAACACTGCTATAACACTGTTATAACACTGCCATAACACTGCTATAACACTGTTATAACACTGCCATAACACTGCCATAACACTGTTATAACACTGCCATATCACTGCCATAACACTGCCATATCACTGCCATAACACTGTTATAACACTGCCATATCACTGCCATAACACTGCCATATCACTGCCATAACACTGTTATAACACTGTCATAACACTGCAGTAACACTGCTATAACACTGTTATAACACTGCTATAACACTGCAGTAACACTGTTATAACACTGTCATAACACTGCAGTAACACTGCCACAACACTGCAGTAACACTGCCATATCACTGCCATATCACTGCCATATCACTGTCATAACACTGCAGTAACACTGCCATAACACTGCTATAACACTGTTATAACACTGCCATAACACTGCTATAACACTGTTATAACACTGCCATAACACTGCTATAACACTGTTATAACACTGCCATAACACTGCTATAACACTGTTATAACACTGCTTTACCAAATGTCTGTGGTGGCAACGTGTTTTGTCCTGCTGTCTCCAGCGTCGGCTCCTAAGTGTTACAACGCCAGTGATCCAGAGCTCAACTCAACGGCCTGGTTTGCTGAGAACATCGGACTCTTCATCACTTATCTCACCTTGGAAGACCTCAACACCTTCGGATCAGCGCAGGTACTGTACTGTGGTATATAGACACACACACACACACACACACACACACACACACACACACACACACACACACACACACACACACACACACACACACACACACACACACACACACACACACACACACACACACACACACACACACAGCTTCTACTTGAGCATCATTGAAAAAGGATGAATTTCCAAATATCAAATTGCTAATTGAGTTTACTTCCTGAATTGACTGCTCTCAATTCAAATTGGCACACACCTGGAATGCATGGCATGGTATTAATCCCTGTGTGTGTCCCTCCTCCTCTTCCTCCACCTCCTCCTCTTCTTCCTCCTCCTCCTCCTCCTCTTCCACTTCCTCCTCCTCTTATTCCTCTTCCACCTCCTCCCCCTCCTCCCCCTCCTCCTCTTCCACTTCCTCCTCCTCATCCTCCTCCTCATCCTCCTCTTCCTCCCCTTCCTCCACCTCCTCCTCTTCCTCCTCCCCTCCTCCTCTTCCACTTCCTCCTCCTCTTATTCCTCTTCCACCTCCTCTTCCTCCTCCTCTTCCTCCTCCCCCTTCTCCTCCTTCTCCTCTTCTTCCTCCTCCTCTTCCTCCTCCTCTTCCTCCTCCCCCTCCTCCTCTTCCTCCTCCCAGGTGTTGCAGGTGTTCACAGTGAACCTGGTGAACATAGGTCTACTGAACTCCACTAGCCTGCCCCAGAACCTCACTGACTACTACACATCACTGGTCTACCTACAGGACAGCAACTTCAACCCTCTGTTGTGAGTCTGTCTGTCTGTCTGTCTGTCTGTCTGTCTGTCTGTCTGTCTGTCTGTCTGTCTGTCTGTCTGTCTGTCTGTCTGTCTCTATCTCTCCTGTCTGTCTGTCTGTCTGTCTGTCTGTCTGTCTCTCTCGCTCTCGTCTCTCTCTCTCCTGTCTCTATGTGAGTCTCTCTCTCTCTTTCTGCCTCTCTCTGTCTCTCTGTGCCTCTCTCGCTGTTTCTCTCCTGTCTGTCTGTCTGCGTGGGTCTGTCTCTGTCTATCTGTCTGTGAGTCTGTCTTCTCGTCTCTCTCTCTCTCTCAATTCAATTCAAGGCGCTTTATTGGCATGGGAAACATATGTTAACATTGCCAAAGCAAGTGAGGTAAAACCTTTTCTTGTGGCAACAGGTCACAAATCTTGCTGCTGTGATGGCACACTGTGGTATTTCTCTCTCTCTCTCCTGTCTCTCTCTCTCTCTCTCTCTCTCTCTCAATCCTACATAATATTACCTCTTCTCTTTCTCCCCCCCCCCCCCCCTCTCTCTCCAGTCTTCCTCTGTTGTTTCGATGTGTGGCCCCAGGGCCAGCCTTCAGACAGCTGGATGCTGAGCAGAGCATGATCCTTCTACACAACCTGACTACACTGTGTAGAGACCTGGACCCACAGGTAACACACACAGACACAGACACAGACACAGACACACAGACACACAGACAGACAGACAGACAGACAGACAGACAGACAGACAGACAGACAGACACACAGACATAGACATACACACAAACGTACAGACAGACACACACACACACACACACACACACACACACACACACACAGACACAGACACACACACACACACACACACACACATAGACATACACATACAAACGGACACACAGACAAACAGACACACACACACACAGACAGACACACAGACACACGAACTGTACATTAACCCTCGCTGTGTGTTCTCTGCAGGTGTCTGCAGCTCTAGCAGCTAACATGGGAGACAACTTAAACAGCAACACCATCGCTGCCCTCGGCAGAGAGAGTACAGGTCTGTCTGAGGGTCAGATCACCATGGCACCCGCCAGCGTTCTGTGGGCTTCCTTCAGCATTCTGAGCACTGTGATTGGCTGGAACCAGGGCCAGGCCATGGCCATCATCCAATCACTGATGCTGTCAGGAGCCGTGAAGGTAACCTAGTTGGTGGTGGTTGTTGTTTTTTCCCCCAAAACACATTTTAAAAAGTCACAAAGATTAAAAGATAAAGACACAGGCTCTCAGATAAACACGTTCTTCACCCATTTGTCTTTCAATCTTCTCTTTCTCACTTTCCTGTCGGTTTCTGGTTTTCACTCATACTGCCTCTCAGACGTCAGAGTCAGGAGACCCGTAGGTGAACTAGCAAGTGGTAGTTAATCACCTAGTACTGGTTGTTGTTGTGGTAGTTAGTTAATCACCTAGCACTGGTTGTTGTTGTGGTAGTTAGTTAATCACCTAGTACTGGTTGTTGTTGTGGTAGTTAGTTAATCACCTAGTACTGGTTGTTGTTGTGGTAGTTAGTTAATCACCTAGTACTGGTTGTTGTTGTGGTAGTTAGTTAATCACCTAGTACTGGTTGTTGTTGTGGTAGTTAGTTAATCACCTAGTACTGGTTGTTGTTGCTGGTAGTTAGTTAATCACCTAGTACTGGTTGTTGTTGTTGTGATAGTTAATCACCTAGTACTGGTTGTTGTTTCTGGTAGTTAGTTAATCACCTAGTACTGGTTGTTGTTTCTGGTAGTTAGTTAATCACCTAGTACTGGTTGTTGTTGCTGGTAGTTAGTTAATCACCTAGTACTGGTTGTTGTTGCTGGTAGTTAGTTAATCACCTAGTACTGGTTGTTGTTGCTGGTAGTTAGTTAATCACCTAGTACTGGTTGTTGTTGCTGGTAGTTAGTTAATCACCTAGTACTGGTTGTTGTTGCTGGTAGTTAGTTAATCACCTAGTACTGGTTGTTGTTTCTGGTAGTTAGTTAATCACCTAGTACTGGTTGTTGTTGCTGGTAGTTAGTTAATCACCTAGTACTGGTTGTTGTTGCTGGTAGTTAGTTAATCACCTAGTACTGGTTGTTGTTGCTGGTAGTTAGTTAATCACCTAGTACTGGTTGTTGTTGCTGGTAGTTAGTTAATCACCTAGTACTGGTTGTTGTTGCTGGTAGTTAGTTAATCACCTAGTACTGGTTGTTGTTGCTGGTAGTTAGTTAATCACTTAGTACTGGTTGTTGTTGCTGGTAGTTAGTTAATCACCTAGTACTGGTTGTTGTTGCTGGTAGTTAGTTAATCACCTAGTACTGGTTGTTGTTGCTGGTAGTTAGTTAATCACCTAGTACTGGTTGTTGTTGTGGTAGTTAGTTAATTACCTAGTACTGGTTGTTGTTGTGGTAGTTAGTTAATCACCTAGTACTGGTTGTTGTTGCTGGTAGATAGTTAATCACCTAGTACTGGTTGTTGTTGCTGGTAGATAGTTAATCACCTAGTACTGGTTGTTGTTGCTGGTAGATAGTTAATCACCTAGTACTGGTTGTTGTTGCTGGTAGATAGTTAATCACCTAGTACTGGTTGTTGTTGCTGGTAGTTAGTTAATCACCTAGTACTGGTTGTTGTTGTGGTAGTTAGTTAATCACCTAGTACTGGTTGTTGTTGTTGTGATAGTTAATCACCTAGTACTGGTTGTTGTTGCTGGTAGTTAGTTAATCACCTAGTACTGGTTGTTGTTGTTGTGGTAGTTAATCACCTAGTACTGGTTGTTGTTGCTGGTAGTTAGTTAATCACCTAGTACTGGTTGTTGTTGTTGTGGTAGTTAATCACCTAGTACTGGTTGTTGTTGCTGGTAGTTAGTTAATCACCTAGTACTGGTTGTTGTTGCTGGTAGTTAGTTAATCACCTAGTACTGGTTGTTGTTGTTGTGGTAGTTAATCACCTAGTACTGGTTGTTGTTGTGATAGTTAATCACCTAGTACTGGTTGTTGTTGCTGGTAGTTAGTTAATCACCTAGTACTGGTTGTTGTTGCTGGTAGTTAGTTAATCACCTAGTACTGGTTGTTGTTGTGGTAGTTAGTTAATCACCTAGTACTGGTTGTTGTTGTGGTAGTTAGTTAATCACCTAGTAATGGTTGTTGTTGCTGGTAGTTAGTTAATCACCTAGTACTGGTTGTTGTTGCTGGTAGTTAGTTAATCACCTAGTACTGGTTGTTGTTGTTGTGATAGTTAATCACCTAGTACTGGTTGTTGTTGTTGTGATAGTTAATCACCTAGTACTGGTTGTTGTTGTTGTGATAGTTAATCACCTAGTACTGGTTGTTGTTGCTGGTAGTTAGTTAATCACCTAGTACTGGTTGTTGTTTCTGGTAGTTAGTTAATCACCTAGTACTGGTTGTTGTTGTTGTGATAGTTAATCACCTAGTACTGGTTGTTGTTGTTGTGATAGTTAATCACCTAGTACTGGTTGTTGTTTCTGGTAGTTAGTTAATCACCTAGTACTGGTTGTTGTTGTTGTGATAGTTAATCACCTAGTACTGGTTGTTGTTTCTGGTAGTTAGTTAATCACCTAGTACTGGTTGTTGTTGTTGTGATAGTTAATCACCTAGTACTGGTTGTTGTTGTTGTGATAGTTAATCACCTAGTACTGGTTGTTGTTGCTGGTAGTTAGTTAATCACCTAGTACTGGTTGTTGTTTCTGGTAGTTAGTTAATCACCTAGTACTGGTTGTTGTTGTTGTGATAGTTAATCACCTAGTACTGGTTGTTGTTGTTGTGATAGTTAATCACCTAGTACTGGTTGTTGCTGGTAGTTAGTTAATCACCTAGTACTGGTTGTTGTTGTTGTGATAGTTAATCACCTAGTACTGGTTGTTGTTGTTGTGATAGTTAATCACCTAGTACTGGTTGTTGCTGGTACCGCCACAGCAGGTTGTGCGGTATTTTGATAATATCATAGAATCTGTACTTTAATCATTATTCTGTCGTCGTTCACAATTTCCTCCTTTTTATCAGGTTATCAGATCCTTCCTTCGTTTGTTTCATACACTCGTCCGTGTTGTCGTTTTCATCTCTACTTCCTGTCAGATCAACAGCGCATCCACCTTGACAGCGCTGGGTTCCCTGGTGACCGGTGTTCCCTCGGCAACCTTAGGCAGCATCAGCGGCACGGAACTCCTCTACGCGTCCCAGGATCCCACATTCATAACATACATGCAGACCGCCCCGACGATCTTAATCCAGACTTTCGTCACTCAGGTACCGTGTCGCAGTTAAAGTCTTCCTCACTTAACCTTTTGGTTCCTACTATGAGAACTGTTGAGTATTTCCAGTTAATTCTATAGCAGTGATAAACATTTCTTAGCTGAATGCTTGTAATATAGATGGATAAAAGGATGGATGTTTGACTGACCGACCGACAAACTGATTGATTAATGTGGTGTCTATTCTCCCCATACAGTTGACTGATTGATTAATATGGTGTCTATTCTCCCCATACAGTTGATTGATTGATTAATATGGTGTCTATTCTCCCCATACAGTTGACTGATTGATTAATATGGTGTCTATTCTCCCCATAGGGTTAACTGATTGATTAATATGGTGTCTATTCTCCCCATAGGGTTAACTGATTGATTAATATGGTGTCTATTCTCCCCATACAGTTGACTGATTGATTAATATGGTGTCTATTCTCCCCATAGGGTTGACTGATTGATTCATGTGGTGTCTATTCTCCCCATACAGTTGACTGATTGATTAATATGGTGTCTATTCTCCCCAAACAGTTGACTGATTGATTAATATGGTGTCTATTCTCCCCATAGGGTTGACTGATTGATTAATAGGGTGTCTATTCTCCCCATACAGTTGACTGATTGATTCATGTGGTGTCTATTCTCCCCATCCAGTTGACTGATTGATTAATGTGGTGTCTATTCTCCCCATCCAGTTGACTGATTGATTAATATGGTGTCTATTCTCCCCATAGGGTTGACTGATTGATTAATATGGTGTCTATTCTCCCCATAGGGTTGACTGATTGATTAGGTGTCTATTCTCCCCATAGGGTTGACTGATTGATTAATATGGTGTCTATTCTCCCCATACAGTTGACTGATTGATTAATGTGGTGTCTATTCTCCCCATACAGTTGACTGATTGATTAATGTCGTGTCTATTCTCTCCATCCAGTTGATCACAGTGAACCCTAACCCAGACAGTATTCTCCAGAACGTCCCAGACAGCATGTCTACTGAGATCCCCAGGTCCCTGCTGCAGGGCTTCTCTCAGAGCAGTGTGGTGGTGGAGAAACTGAACCAGAAGACATGGAGACACGAACAGGTGACGGGGAGCACACACACACACACAGAGAAAACACACACACACTGTGAACACACACACACTGTGAACACACACACACACTGTGAACACACACACACTCAGTGAACACATACACATTGAAAACACACAGTGAACACACACACACAGTGAACACACACACAGTGAACACACACACACACAGTGAACACACACACACAGTGAACACACACACACACAGTGAACACACACACAGTGAACAC